>NC_057799.1:335316121-335316781 GCF_018294505.1 Triticum aestivum
CGGAGTATCAGGGTTTCGGACGAGAACTCATCTGTTACATGGCCACTTCATTTTTTTAAATTATTTGAACTCCAGAATTTTTTTGCGTTCCGTATGCACCATTCAAAGCGACGTCATCAATTTTCAACACTTTCTGACATCATTTGCTATTTTTCAGTCATTTACCGATTTGTTTAGAGAGCTAAATGACCGTGAAATTGAAAATCACTACAAAATGAACTCTGAAAATGTTGTAACTTGGCATGGTATCATCATTTCACCCACATAGCATGTGCAAAAGAGTAGAGAGGGTTACGGCAAAAACTGGACGCACTTCGTGTACAAACTGGACAATCTCTTTTGGAGTATGAGGGTTTCGGACGAGAACTCATCTGTTACACGGGCACTTCATTTTTTTAAACTTATTTGAACTCCAGACTTTTCTTGCATTCCGTATGGACCATTCAAAGCGACGTCGTCAATTTTCAACACTTTAGGACATCATTTGCTATTTTTCAGTCATTTACCGATTTGTTTAGAGAGCTAAATGACCGTGAAATTGAAAATCACTACAAAATGAACACTGAAAATGTTGAAACTTGGCATGGTATCATCATTTCACCCACATAGCATGTGAAAAAGAGTAGAGAGGGTTACGGCAAAAACTAGACGAACTTCGTG
>NC_057799.1:335316932-335318854 GCF_018294505.1 Triticum aestivum
ACAAACTGGACAATCTCTTTCGGAGTATCAGGGTTTCGGACAAGAACTCATCTATTACACGGTTACTTCATTTTTTTAAACTTATTTGAACTCCAGACTTTTTTTGCGTTCCGTATGCACCATTCAAAGTGAAGTCATCAATTTTCAACACGTTCTGACATCATTAGCTCTTTTTGAGTCATTTACCGATTTGTTTAGATAGCTAAATGACCGTGAAATTGAAAATCACTACAAAATGAACTCTGAAAATGTTGAAACTTGGCATGGTATCATCATTTCACCCACATAGCATGTGCAAAAGAGTAGAGAGGGTTACGGCAAAAACTGGACGCACTTCGTGTACAAACTAGACAATCTCTTTCGGAGTATTAGGGTTTCGGACGAGAACTCATCTATTACACGGTTACTTCTTTTTTTTAACTTATCTGAACTCCAGACTTTTTTGCGTTCAGTATGCAGCATTCAAAGCGACGTCATCAATTTTCAACCCTTTCTGACATCATTTGTTGTTTTTCATTCATTTACCGATTTGTTTAGAGAGCTGAATGACCGTGAAATTGAAAATCACTACAAAATGAACTCTAAAAATGTTGAAACTTGGCATGGTATCATCATTTCACCCACATAGCATGTGCAAAAGAGTAGAGAGGGTTACGGCAAAAACTGGACAAACTTCGTGTACAGACTGGACAATCTTTTTCGGAGTATCAAGGTTTCGGACGAGAACTCATCTGTTACACGGTTACTTCATTTTTTTTAACTTATTTGAACTCCAGACTTTTTTTGCGTTCCGTATGCACCATTCAAAGTGAAGTCATCAATTTTCAACACGTTCTGACATCATTAGCTCTTTTTCACTCATTTACCGATTTGTTTAGATAGCTAAATGACCGTGAAATTGAAAATCACTAAAAAATGAACTTTTAAAATGTTGAAACTTGGCATGGTATCATCATTTCATCCAGATAGCATGTGCAAAAGAGTAGAGAGGGTTACGGCAAAAACTGGACGCACTTCGTGTACAAACTAGACAATCTCTTTCGGAGTATTAGGGTTTCGGACGAGAACTCATCTATTACACAGTTCCTTCATCTTTTTAAACTTATTTGAACTCCAGACTTTTTTTGCGTTCCGTATGCAGTATTCAAAGCGATGTCATCAATTTTCAACCCTTTCTGACATCATTTGTTGTTTTTCATTCATTTACCGATTTGTTTAGAGAGCTAAATGACCGTGAAATTGAAAATCACTACAAAATGAACTCTGAAAATGTTGAAACTTGGCATGGTATCATCATTTCACCCACACAGCATGTGCGAAAGAGTAGAGAGGGTTACGGCAAAAACTGGATACACTTCGTGTACGGACTGGACAATCTCTTTCGGAGTATCAGGGTTTCGGACGAGAACTCATCTGTTACATGGTTACTTTATTTTGTTAAACTTATTTAAACTCTAGATTTTTTTGCGTTTCGTATGCACCATTCAAAACGAAGTCATAAATTTTCAACATGTTCTGACATCATTTGCTCTTTTTCAGTCATTTACCAATTTGTTTAGAGAGCTAAATGACCGTGAAATTAAAAATCACTACAAAATGAACTCTGAAAATGTTGAAACTTGGCATGGTATCATAATTTCACCCAGATAGCATGTGTAAAAGAGTAGAGAGGGTTACGGGAAAAACTGGACGCACTTCGTGTACAAACTGGACAATCTCTTTCGGAGTCTCAGGGTTTCGGACGAAAATTCATCTGTTACACGGGCACTTCATTTTTTAAAACTTATTTGAACTCCAGACTTTTTTTGCGTTCCGTATGCAGTATTCAAAGCGACGTCATCAATTTTCAACCCTTTCTGACATCATTTGCTGTTTTTCATTCATTTATCGATTTGTTTAGAGAGCTAAATGACCGTGAAATT
>NC_057799.1:335319069-335333018 GCF_018294505.1 Triticum aestivum
AAAACAGGACGCACTTCTTGTACAAACTGGACAATCTCTTTCGGAGTATCAGGGTTTCGGACAAGAACTCATCTATTACACGGTTACTTCATTTTTTAAACTTATTCGAACTCCAGACTTTTTTGGCGTTCCGTATGCACCATTCAAAGTGAAGTCATCAATTTTCAACACGTTCTGACATCATTCGCTCTTTTTCAGTCATATACCGATTTGTTTAGATAGCTAAATGACCGTGAAATTGAAAATCACTACAAAATGAACTCTGAAAATGTTGAAACTTGGCATGGTATCATCATTTCACCCACATAGCATGTGCAAAAGAGTAGAGAGGGTTACGGCAAAACTGGACGTACTTCGTGTACAAAATAGACAATATCTTTCAGAGTATTAGGGTTTCGGATGAGAACTCATCTATTACACGGTTCCTTCATTTTTTTAGAACTTATTTGAACTCCAGACTTTTTTTGCGTTCCGTATGCAGCATTCAAAGCGACGTCATCAATTTTCAACCCTATCTGACATCATTTGTTGTTTTTCATTCATTTACCGATTTGTTTAGAGAGCTAAATGAGCGTGAAATTGAAAATCACTACAAAATGAACTCTGAAAATGTTGAAACTTGGCATGGTATCATCATTTCACCCACATAGCATGTGCAAAAGAGTAGAGAGTGTTATGGCAAAAACTGGACACACTTCGTGTACAGACTGGACAATCTCTTTCGGAGTATCAGGGTTTCGGACGAGAACTCATCTGTTACACGGTTACTTTATTTTGTTAAACTTATTTAAACTCCAGACTTTTTTGCGTTTCGTATGCACCATTCAAAGCGAAGTCATAAATTTTCAACACGTTCTGACTTCATTTGCTCTTTTTAGTCATTTACCAATTTGTTTAGAGAGCTAAATGACCGTGAAATTAAAAATCACTACAAAATGAATTCTGAAAATGTTGAAAATTGGCATGGTATCATCATTTCACCCACATAGCATGTGTAAAAGAGTAGAGAGGGTTCCGGCAAAAACTGGACGCACTTCGTGTATAAACTGGACAATCTCTTTCGGAGTATCAGGGTTTCGCACGAAAACTCATCTGTTACACGGACACTTCATTTTTTTAAACTTATTTGAACTCCGGACTTTTTTTGCGTTCCGTATGCACCATTCAAAGTGACGTCATCAATTTTCAACCCTTTCTGACATCATTTGTTGTTTTTCATTCATTTATCGATTTGTTTAGAGAGCTAAATGACCGTGAAATTAAAAATCACTACAAAATGAACTATGAAAATGTTGAAACTTGGCATGGTATCATCATTTCATCCAGATAGCATGTGCAAAAGAGTAGAGAGGGTTACGGCAAAAACTGGACGCACTTTGTGTACAAAACTGGACAATCTCTTTCGGAGTATCAGGGTTTCGGACGAGAAATCATCTGTTACACGGTTACTTCATTTTTTAAACTTATTTGAACTCCAGACTTTTTTGGCGTTCCGTATGCACCATTCAAAGTGAAGTCATCAATTTTCAACACGTTCTGACATCATTTGCTCTTTTTCAGTCATTTACCGATTTGTTTAGAGAGCTAAATGACCGTGAAATTGAAAATCACTACAAAATGAACTCTGAAAATGTTGAAACTTGGCATGGTATCATCATTTCACCCACATAGCATGTGCAAAAGAGTAGAGAGGGCTACGGCAAAAACTGGACGCACTTCATGTACAAACTAGACAATCTCTTTCGGAGTATTAGGGTTTCGGACGAGAACTCATCTATTACACGGTTCCTTCATTTTTTTAAACTTATTTGAACTCCAGACTTTTTTGTGTTCAGTATGCAGCATTCAAAGCGACGTCATCAATTTTCAACCCTTTTTGACATCATTTGTTGTTTTTCATTCATTTACCGATTTGTTTAGAGATCTAAATGACAGTGAAATTGAAAATCACTACAAAATGAACTCTGAAAATGTTGAAACTTGGCATGGTATCATCATTTCACCCACATAGCATGTGCAAAAGAGTAGAGAGGGTTACGGCAAAAACTGGACACACTTCATGTACAGACTGGACAATCTCTTTCGGAGTATCAGGGTTTCGGACGAGAACTCATCTGTTACACGGTTACTTTATTTTGTTAAACTTATTTAAACTCCAGACTTTTTTGCGTTTGGTATGCACCATTCAAAGCAAAGTCATAAATTTTCAACACGTTCTTACATCATTTGCTCTTTTTCAGTCATTTACCAATTTGTTTAGAGAGCTAAATGACCGTGAAATTAAAAATCACTACAAAATGAACTCTGAAAATGTTGAAACTTGGCATGGTATCATCATTTCACCCCACATAGCATGTGTAAAAGAGTAGAGAGGGTTACGGCAAAAATGGACGCACTTCGTGTACAAACTGGACAATCTCTTTCGGAGTATCAGGGTTTCGGACGAAAACTCATCTGTTACATGAGCACTTCATTTTTTAAAACTTATTTGAACTCCAGACTTTTTTTGCGTTCCGTATGCACCATTCAAAGTGACGTCATCAATTTTCAACCCTTTCTGACATCATCTGCTGTTTTTCATTCATTTACCGATTTGTTTAGAGAGTTAAATGACCGTGAAATTGAAAATCACTACAAAATGAACTCTGAAAATGTTGAAACTTGGCATGGTATCATCATTTCACCCACATAGCATGTGCAAAAGAGTAGAGAGGGTTACGGCAAAAACTGGACGCACTTTGTGTACAAAACTGGACAATCTCTTTCGGAGTATCAGGGTTTCGGACGAGAACTCATCTGTTACACGGTTACTTCATTTTTTAAACTTATTTGAACTCGAGAATTTTTTGCGTTCCGTATGCACCATTCAAAGCGAAGTCATCAATTTTCAACACGTTCTGACATCATTTGCTCTTTTTCAGTCATTTACTGATTTTTTTAGAGAGCTAAATGACCGTGAAATTGAAAATCACTACAAAATGAACTCTGAAAATGTTGAAACTTGGCATGGTATCATCATTTCACCCACATAGCATGTGCAAAAGAGTAGAGAGTGTTACGGCAAAAACTGGACGCACTTCGTGTACAAACTAGACAATCTCTTTCGGAGTATGAGGGTTTCGGACGAAAACTCATCTGTTACACGGTTACTTCATTTTTTTAAACTTACTTGAACTCCAGACTTTTTTTGCGTACAGTATGCAGCATTCAAAGCGACGTCATCAATTATCAACCCTTTCTGACATCATTTGCTGTTTTTCTTTCATTTACCGATTTGTTTAGAGAGCTAAATGACCGTGAAATATAAAATCACTACAAAATTTAAACTATTCAAATTTGGAAAATACTGGCACTAACAAAAAGTTTGTAATTTTTTGTACCTAAAGCAAAAATATTCACAAAGAAACTAAATACAGCAAAAAAACTACTCTGAAATAAATAAAAGAAAATACTATATATAAAAATATTTGCGCGCTACCCTGTGGGCCTGCTCGGCCTTGGGCGTGGATATGCATGCCCATAAGGCTAGGCAGGCTCACAGGGCAGCGCGGCAAAGTTAGGCCTAGAAGCCTACTTTAGAGAGGAGCTCGCAGCAGCCGCGGCTGGGTTTATAAACCATTGCGGCCGCCCTTCGCTCGGCTAGGTGGGACTAAACTTTGTGCACCGCAGCGCGCCCCTTTAGTACCGGTTCGTGGCTCCAACCGGTACTAAAGGGTGGACTTTAGTACCGGTTGGAGCCACGAACCGGCACTAAAGGGGGCCGCTTCCCGCCGCTTGGCCTAGCCAAAATTGGCCTTTAGTACCGGTTGGTGGCTCCAGCCGGTACTAAAGGCCGCTCCTACATATATAGCACTTACGAAAAATTCAGTTTCATCTCCCCACTTCTTCTTCAACTGCTTCGCGCGACATCGCCGCCGCCACTGCGACGTCGCCCATCGCGCGCTGTGTCTCGCCCTCGCCGTCCCCGCCGCCTGTCGTCGCCTTCTCGCGCCGCCGCCCCGGCCGTACTTCGCCGTCTCGCGCCGCCGACCCGTACGTCGCCGTCTCGCTCCGTCGTCGGCTAATAACCCACAAGTATAGGGGATCGCAACAGCTTTCGAGGGTAGAGTATTCAACCCAAATTTATTGAATCGACACAAGGGGAGCCAAAGAATATTCTCAAGTATTAGCAGTTGAGTTGTCAATTCAACCACACCTGGATAACTTAATATCTGCAGCAAAGTATTTAGTAGCAAAGTAGTATGGAAGTAACGGTAATGGTAGCAAAAGTAATATTTTTGGGTTTTGTAGTGATTGTAACAGTAGCAATGGAAAAGTAAATAAGCGAAGAACAATATGTGAAAAGCTCGTAGGCATTGGATCGGTGATGGAGAATTATGCCGGATGCGGTTCATCATGTAACAGTCATAACATAGGGTGACACAGAACTAGCTCCAATTCATCAATGTAATGTAGGCATCTATTCCGAATATAGTCATACATACTTATGGAAAAGAATTTGCATGACATCTTTTGTCCTACCCTCCCGTGGCAGCGGGGTCCTAGCGGAAACTATGGGATATTAAGTCCTCCTTTTGATAGAGTACCAGACCAAAGCATTAACACATGGTGAATACATGAACTCCTCAAACTATGGTCATCACCGGGAGTGGTCTCGATTATTGTCACTTCGGGGTTGCCGGATCATAACACATATTAGGTGACTATAGACTTGCAAGATAGGATCAAGAACTCACATATATTCGTGAAAACATAATAGGTGCAGATCTGAAATCATGGCACTCGGGCCCTAGTGACAAGCATTAAGCATAGCAAAGTCATAGCAACATCAATTTCAGAACATAGTGGATACTAGGGATCAAACCCTAACAAAACTAACTCGATTACATGATAAATCTCATCTAACCCATCACCGTCCAGCAAGCCTACGATGGAATTACTCACACACGGCGGTGAGCATCATGAAATTGGTGATGGAGGATGGTTGATGATGACGATGGCAATGGATTCCCCTCTCCGGAGCCCCGAACGGACTCCAGATCAGCCCTCCCTAGAGGGTTTAGGGCTTGGCGGCGGCTCCGTATCGTAAAACGCGATGAATCTTTCTCTCTTATTTTTTTCTCCCCGAACGTGAATATATAGAGTTGGAGTTGAGGTCAGTGGAGCTCCAGGGGGCCCACGAGGCAGGGGCGCTCCCTAGGGGGGCAGGCGCGCCTCCCACCCTCGTGGAACGGGTGTGGGCCCCCTGGCCTTGATTCTTTCACCAATATTTTTTATTATTTCCAAAAATAATCTCCGTAAAGTTTCAGGTCATTCCGAGAACTCTTGTTTCTGCACAAAGATAACACCATGGCAATTCTGCTGAAAACAGCGTCAGTCCTGGTTAGTTCCATTCAAATCATGCAAGTTAGAGTCCAAAACAAGGGCAAAAGTGTTTGGAAAAGTAGATATGTTGGAGACGTATGAACTCCCCCAAGCTTAAACCTTTGCTTGTCCTCAAGCAATTCAGTTGATAAACTGAAAGTGATAAAGAAAAACTTTTACAAACTCTGTTTGCTCTTGTTGTTGTAAATATGTAAAGCCAGCATTCAAGTTTTCAGCAAAGATTATGAACTAACCATATTCACAATGACATTTAGGTCTCATGTTTACTCATGTCAATGGCATAATCAACTAGCGAGCAATAATAATAAATCTCGTATGACAACACTTTCTCAAAACAATCATAATATGATATAACAAGATGGTATCTCGCTAGCCCTTTCTGAGACCGCAAAACATAAATGCAAAGCACCTTTAAAGATCAAGGACTGACTAGACATTGTAATTCATGGTAAAAGAGATCCAGTCATAGTCATACCCAATATAAATTAATAGTAATGGATGCAAATGACAATAGTGCTCTCTAGCTGGTGCCTTTTAATAAGAGGATGATGACTCAACATAAAAGTAAATAGATAGGCCCTTCGCAGAGGGAAGCAGGGATTTGTAGAGGTGCCAGAGCTCGATTTTTAAGCAGATATAAATAATATTTTGAGAAGCATACTTTCATTGTCAACATAACAACCGAGAGATGGCGATATCTTCCATGCTACACACATTATAGGCGGTTCCCAAACAGAATGGTAAAGTTTATACTCCCCCTCCACCAACAAGCATCAATCCATGGCTTGCTCAAAACAACGAGTGCCTCCAACTAACAACAATCCCGGAGGAGTTTTGTTTGCAATTATTTTGATTTAATTTGCATAAAGCATGGGACTGGCATCCTGGTGACCAGCCATTTTCTCGTGAGTGAGGAGCGGAGTCCACTCCTCTTGAGAATAACCCGCCTAGCATGGAAGATACAGACAACACTAGTTGATATATGAGCTATTCGAGCATGCAAAACAGAATTTCATTTGAAGGTTTCGAGTTTGGCACATACAAATTTACTTGGAACGGCAAGTAGATACTGCATATATAGGAAGGTATAGTGGACTCATATGGAATAACTTTGGGGTTTAAGGGATTGGATGCACAAGCAGTATTCCCGCTTAGTACAAGTGAAGGCTAGCAAAAGACTGGGAAACGACCAGCTAGAGAGCGACAACAGTCATGAACATGCATTAAAATTAATTAACATTGAGTGCAAGCATGAGTAGGATATAATCCACCATGAACATAAATATCGTGAAGGCTATGTTGATTTTGTTTCAACTACATGCGTGAACATGTGCCAAGCCAAGTCACTTGAATCATTCAAAGGAGGATACCACCCTATCATACCACATCACAACCATTTTAATAGCATGTTGGCACGCAAGATAAACCATTATAAACTCCTAGCTAATTAAGCATGGCATAAGCAACTATAATCTCTAATTGTCATTGCAAACATGTTTATTCATAATAGGCTGAATCAGGAACGGTGAACTAATCATATTTACAAAAACAAAAGAGGTCGAGTTCATACCAGCTTCTCTCATCTCAATCATTCCATCATATATCGTCATAATTGCCTTTCACTTGCACGACCGAATGATGTGTATAATAATAATAGTACACGTGCATTGGACTAAGCTGGAATCTGCAAGCATTCAATAAACAGGAGAAGACAAGACAATATGGGCTCTTGGTTAAATCAATAATAATGCATATAAGAGCCACTTCAACAATTTTATTATGGTCTTCTCCTGTCGACCCCCAAAGAAAAGAAAAGAAATAAAGCTATTTACACGGGAAAGCTCCCAACAAGCAAATGAAGAATGGGAAATCTTTTTGGGTTTTCTTTTAATTATTACTACTACAACAAGAAAGTAAACTAGCTAAAAGCTACAACTATTTTTTTCCTAAGGTTTTTCAAACACACAAGAAGAAAGCATAAAAAGGAAAAATAAACTAACATGGATATTACAGTGAAAAAGTATGAGCACCGACAACTAGCAATGAGTGCGTGAACATGAATGTAATGTTGGTGAGAAATACGTACTCCCCCAAGCTTAGGCTTTTGGCCTAAGTTGGTCTATGGCCACGGCTGGCCTGGCGGATATCCGAAGTTGTAACTGGGGTCGAACTGTGAAGAAGCCTCGGATTGCCACTGGTTGGCAACCTCCTCCGGATCCCACTGGTAAACAGACTGGCGTGGGGGAACAAATTGTGGTTCCGGATCTGGCTGTTTAGCTGATGTGGAGTTCCGGTAGGTGTGAATGGCCACCAACGGAACAAGGTACTCGCTTGCAGATAAATCAAACAAGGAAGGAGCACGCAAGGTAATAGTGTCAGGGTGTTTTTTATCAAATAACAGTCTATAGTTAAGCTCCTTTTTCCTGTTCTTTACAATGAAATCATGTGCAACCATACTCTTGTAATCTAGAAGAACAGTAGGCAACAATTTTTCTCCCTTCTCATAATGCCTAATAGGTATATTAAAGTATGCAGCTAGGCGCGAGGCGAAGATGCCTCCCAAGATGGGGCCCTTAGTACGATTAAGATTTAACCGCTTTGCAACAATAGCACCCATACTAAATGAGTCACCACGAAACAAGGCATGGCACAAAATAACAATATCAGGGGCACTTAGGTTGCCACAGTTTCCGCGACCAATTAAGCATCTACTAGCAAATAATGCAAAGTAACGTAAAATAGGAAAATGTATGCTAGTAATTCTTGCATCGGAAACTTTCCTAGTTTCCACTACAACAATTGTATCAATAAACCCCTCCACATCGTCGAAAAAGGCAACTTGCAAACCTCACAAAATTCATGAAGGGTCATCTCCTTATACTCATCATATAAATAAAAATCCACCGTAGGTGGTGACCTCCTAGAATGGAAATGAAAATTTTGCACAAAGATATTAGTGAGTTAGAGATACTGTTCGCGTTGGTCGTGGAGGAAGTCGGTGAGGCCTGCATTCTCAGCCAACTCATAAAAATCATCATAAATCCCGACCGCTCTCAAGAAATCATCACAAGGCTATTCACACGGCCGAATGTCCGCGGTGCGAGGCAGATTATATTTGGGCCTCTCTTCTTCTTCACTTTGCTTATCCTTCGAGCTTCAGCTCGAAGAGCCCCTAAAAAATCTCTTCATCATTTTCTGAAATTTTTAGTAACTTCAAATAAAAGTGAACCAAACTCAACAAAATTGATAGCAACTTCTCCCACAAGTGCCTAGAGACTATATCATGCATTAGAACTACTTGGAACCATATAAATTTGACATGCAAGCTCAAGAACATGGTCACCTATGCAGCAAAAATTTGCAATGAATAAAGCACTAGAACAAAAACTAATTGGACCATTGGAGGAGTCACATACCAAAGAACAATCCCCCAAAGCAGTTTTGTGAGAGGTGCTTTGAGCAAGGAGATCAAAAATCGTAGCAAAATGAGCAAGAACTCATGCTTGATCTGGTTGGTGCTTTTTTTGGGAGGAAGAAGGAGCGTGTGGTGGCTGGAATAAGTGGAGGGGAGCCACCATGGGCCCACGAGGCAGGGGGCGCCCCCCGGACCCTCGTGGCCAGGTGCTTGCTCCCCCTGCTGTGTTCTCAGTGCCAAATATTCTCAAATATTCTAGAAAAAATCATATTTCAATTTCGGGGCATTTGGAGAACTTTTTATTTTCGGGGTATTTTTTATTGCACGGATAATTGAGAAAACTGACAGAAAATACTATTTTTGCTTTATTTAATCTAAGTAACAGAAAGTAAAAGGAGGTTACAGAAGGTTGTGCCTTCTAACTTCATCCATCTCATGCTCATCAAAAAGAATCCACTAACAAGGTTGATCAGGTCTTGTTAATAAACTCATTTCGAATAACATGAACCGGAGAAATTTTGAATAACACTATGTTACCTCAACGGGGATATGCACATCCCCAATAATAAGAATATCATATTTCTTCTTGACAGTAGGAAGAGGAAATTCAAAACCTCCAAAAATAATCGATGGAATTTTTCCAATAGAATTGATACTGTGGACTTGACGTTGTTTCCTCAGAAAGTGTACCGTATGCTCATTACCATTAACATGAAAAGTGTCATTGCCTTTGTTGCAATCAATAACAGCTCCTGCAGTATTCAAAAAGGGTCTTCCAAGAATAATAGACATACTATCGTCCTCGGGAATATCAAGAATAACAAAGTCCGTTAAAATAGTAACGTTTGCAACCACAACAGGCACATCCTCACAAATACCGATAGGTATAGCAGTTGATTTATCAGCCATTTGCAAAGATATTTCAGTAGGTGTCAACTTATTCAAATCAAGTCTACGTTATAAAGAGAGAGGCATAACAATAACACCGGCTCCAAGATCACATAAAGCAGTTATAACATAGTTTCTTTTAATGGAGCATGGTATAGTAGGTACTCCTGGATCTCCTAACTTCTTAGGTATTCCACCCTTAAAAGTATAATTAGCAAGCATGGTGGAAATTTCAGCTTCCGGTATCTTTCTTTTATTTGTAGCAATTTCTTTCATGTACTTAGCATAAGGATTCATTTTGAGCATATCAGTTAAACGCATACGCAAAAAGATAGGTCTAATCATTTCAGCAAAGCGCTCAAAATCCTCATCATCCTTTGTCTTGGATGGTTTAGGAGGAAAAGGCATGGGTTTCTGAACCCATGGCTCTCTTTCTTTACCATGCTTCCTAGCAACAAAGTATCTCTTATCATAACGTTGATTCTTTGATTGTGGGTTATCAAGATCAACAGCAGGTTCAATTTCTACATCATTATTATTGCTAGGTTGAGCATGAACATGAACATTATCATTAACATTATCACTAGGTTCATGTTCATCACCAGATTGTGTTTCAGCATCCGAAATAGAAATATCATTAGGATTCTCAGGTGTGTCAACAATAGGTTCACTAGAAGCATGCAAAGTCCTATCATTTTTCTTTTTCCTCTTCTTAGAAGGACTAGGTGCATCTAAATTATTTCTCTGAGAATCCTGCTCAATTCTCTTAGGGTGACCATCAGGATACAAAGGTTCCTGAGTCACTTTACCCCCTCTAGTTGCAACTCTAACAGCAAAGTCATTATTCTTATTATTAAATTCATTGAGAAAATCATTCTGGGCTTTAAGTACTTGTTCTACTTGAGTGGTAACCATGGAAGCATGTTTACTAATGAGTTTAAGTTCACCTTTAACTCTAGACATATAATCACTCAAGTGTTCAATCATATAAGCATTGCATTTTAATTGTCTACCAACATAAGCATTGAAGTTTTCTTTTTTGAAAATAAAATTATCAAACTCATCTAAGCATTGGCTAGCAGACTTATAACGAGGAATATCACCTTCATCAAATCTATAGAGAGAATTTACCTTTACTACATGTGTTGGGTTATCAAGACCATGCGTTTCTTCAATAGGTGATGAATTAAAACCGTGTATTTCTTCAACAGGCGGTAAATTAAGACCATGTATTTCTTCAACAGGAGGTAAATTCTTAACATCTTCAGCTTTAATACCTTTTTCCTTCATAGATTTCTTTGCCTCTTGCATATCTTCAGGACTGAGAAATAGAATACCCCTTTTCTTCGGAGTTGGCTTAGGAGTTGGTTCATGAAGCGTCCAATTATTTTCATTGGTCAACATATTATTCAATAGAATTTCAGCTTGATCAACAGTTCTTTCCCTGAAAACACAACCAGCACAACTATCCAGGTGGTCTCTGCAAGCATCGGTTAGTCCATTATAAAAGATATCAAGTATTTCATTTTTCTTGAAAGGATGATCAGGCAAAGCATTAAGTAATTGGAGAAGCCTCGCCCAAGTTTTTGGGAGACTCTCTTCATCAATTTGCACAAAATTATATAAATCCCTTAAAGCAGCTTGTTTCTTATGAGCGGGGAAATATTTAGCAGAGAAGTAATAAATCATATCCTGGGGACTACGCACACAACCAGGATCAAAGAGAATTAAACCATATCTTAGCATCACCCTTTAATGAGAACTGAAATATTTTAAGGATATAATAGTAGCGAGTTTTCTCATCATTAGTGAACAGGGTGGCTATATCATTTAATTTAGTAAGATGTGCCAAAACAGTTTCAGATTCATAGCCATAGAAAGGATCAGATTCAACCAAAGTAATTATATCAGGGTCGACAGAGAATTCATAATCCTTATCAGTAACAAAGATAGGTGAAGTACCAGAAGCAGGATCATATTTCATTCTAGCATTCAGAGATTTTTGTTTCAGCTTAGCTAATAATTTCTTAAGATCACTTCTATCATTGCAAGCAAGAAAGTCTCTAGCAGTTTCTTCATCCATAACATAACCCTCAGGCACAACAGGCAATTCATATCTAGGGGGAGAATCTTCATCATCACTTTCATCAATATTATCACTTTCAATAATTTCATTCTCTCTAGCCCTAGCAAGTTGTTCATCAGGAAATTCACCAAGTGGCACAGTAGTATCAAGCATAGAAGTAGTTTCATCATAAGTATCATGCATAGCAGAAGTGGCATCATCAATAACATGCAACATATCAGAATTAATAGCAGAAGCAGGTTCAGGTGTCGCAAGCTTACTCAAAACAGAAGGTGAATCAAGTGCAGAGCTAGATGGTAGTTCCTTACCTCCCCTCGTAGTTGAGGGATAAATTTTTGTTTTCTTGTCTTTCAAGTTCCTCATAGTGACCAGAAGATATAAATCCCAAGTGACTCAAAGAATAGAGCTATGCTCCCCGGCAACGGCGCCAGAAAATAGTCTTGATAACCCACAAGTATAGGGGATCGCAACAGTTTTCGAGGGTAGAGTATTCAACCCAAATTTATTGATTCGACACAAGGGGAGCCAAAGAATATTCTCAAGTATTAGCAGTTGAGTTGTCAATTCAACCACCTGGATAACTTAATATCTGCAGCAAATTATTTAGTAGCAAAGTAGTACAGAAGTAACGGTAATGGTAGCAAAAGTAATATTTTTGGGTTTTGTAGTGATTGTAACAGTAGCAACGGAAAAGTAAATAAGCGAAGAACAATATGTGAAAAGCTCGTAGGCATTGGATCGGTGATGGAGAATTATGCCGGATGCGGTTCATCATGTAACAGTCATAACATAAGGTGACACAGACCTAGCTCCAATTCATCAATGTAATGTAGGCATGTATTCCGAATATAGTCATACGTGCTTATGGAAAAGAACTTGCATGACATATTTTGTCCTACCCTCCCGTGGCAGCGGGCTCCTAGTGGAAACTAAGGGATATTAAGGCCTCCTTTTGATAGAGTACCGGACCAAAGCATTAACACATGGTGAATACATGAACTCCTAAAACTATGGTCATCACCGGGAGTGGTCCCGATTATTGTCACTTCGGGGTTGCTGGATCATAACACATATTAGGTGACTATAGACTTGCAAGATAGGATCAAGAACTCACATATATTCATGAAAACATAATAGGTTCAGATCTGAAATCATGGCACTTGGGCCCTAGTGACAAGCATTAAGCATAGCAAAGTCATAGCAACATCAATCTCAGAACGTAGTGGATACTAGGGATCAAACCCTAACAAAACTAACTCGATTACATGATAAATCTCATCCAACCCATCACCATCTAGCAAGCCTATGATGGAATTACTCACGCACGGCGGTGAGCATCATGAAATTGGTGATGGAGGATGGTTGATGATGACGATGGCGACAGATTCCTCTCTCCGGAGCTCCGAACGGACTCCAGATCAGCCCTCCCGAGAGATTTTATGGCTTGGCGGCGGCTCCGTATCGTAAAACGCGATGAACCTTTCTCTCTTATTTTTTTCTCCCCGAACGTGAATATATAGAGTTGGAGTTGAGGTCGGTGGTGCTCTAGGGGGCCCACGAGGCAGGGGGCGCGCCCTAGGGGGCAGGCGCACCTCCCACCCTCGTGGAAAGGGTGTGGGCCCCCTGGCCTTGATTCTTTCGCCAATATTTTTATTATTTCCAAAAATAATCTCCGTGAAGTTTCAGGTCATGTCGAGAACTTTTGTTTCTGCACAAAGATAACACCATGACAATTCTGCTGACAACTGCGTCAGTTCGGGTTAGTTCCATTCAAATCATGCAAGTTAGAGTCCAAAACAAGGGCAAAAGTGTTTGGAAAAGTAGATGCGTTTGAGACGTATCATCGGCCCCGGCCCGCCGCCCGTCGCGCCGTCCCCATCGCGCCGCTGTCTAGCGCCGCCGCCCCACGCTCGTACACACACACAGGCGCGCACACACAAAGACACACACACACACACACACTTCTTTACTTATTTTCTGTTTTCTGTTGTTTAGATTAATGCATGTCAAATTGTTAATTAGATGAATTACGTAGAATGTTAGAATGTTAATGTTAGATGAATTAGGTATATGAGATTTGAACTAGTTGAATTGATATAACTAGTTTATTTTTAGTAAGAAAATTAATATAACTAGTTTATTTTTAGTAAGAAAATTTAGGCATATGAGATTATT
>NC_057799.1:335333430-335354442 GCF_018294505.1 Triticum aestivum
ATAGAACTAGCTACTTTATTTTAGTAAGAAAATTAATAGAACTAGTTTATTTTTAGTAAATGCTTAGTTGAATTAATAGAACTAGTTGAATTAATAAAAGTAGTTGAATTAGTTGAATTAATAGAACTAGTAAGTGTTTAATGTTTCACCTATATGAACATAGGAAATGTCGTCTGACGACGAAAATGATTTCATTATGTGCGAATACTGTGAAGACCAGCGCGACCTGTGCGACAGAAATTTCCTTGTTGATGATAGGCGCTTCAGCATCAAGCTCGATGAGATCTTCGAAGTGGATACAGTAAGTCACAACGACAAGTCTTTTTTCGTAATTAAGCATGACTTATGCTTCATTTGCTTCAACTTATAATTTTAAATTTTCACTATTCTACTAGCGCATTCCCTGCCATGCAAGAATTTTTGTCTTGGATAAGATAGGTTTCAGTGCTATGGAAACTATGGAGGTAAAGAGAGTTTACCTGAAGACCGAGCATGGTTATACTTTCAACGTCAAATTATACAATGCAGACACATACACCTATCTTGAATGCAAAACTTGGCAAGCACTATGCAAGGCTTATGTATTTGAGCCTGATATGGTTATCACCTTTGATATTCGTCCGGAAGATGATATTGAAGGTAATAGAGACATCTGGGTCGATGTGCAGACACCTCCAGTTCTACCATTATGTGAGTTTCTCAACCATATTTATGTCTTCGATATTGTTTATTCAAAAGTAGTTGACAACTAATTTCTATTGACAGCTTATTTCCATTCAAGCAAACATGTCCGGCGCTTGGTAGACAGGACCGTCCACTGTCCCAGGGCTGAACTAAACTACGAGGAGATAAGTCATTATGTTTCATGGCTTTAGGATCTTGATGCTGTCAAGAGCAAAATTGTTAACGATCACACAGAAGTACTAGGGGGCAGCAATTAGAAGCGCAACCCATGATTAGGAGACAGGTTCATCTGCATGCTCCACTATGAATCAGGAGAGCTATACATGTTCTATGCTATTTTACGTGAGAGAGAGCAGCATGAGTGATTTAGCTAGTTCATGCTCTTAGTACTTGTCCTATCATGTCCGTGTTCTTCATCCTGAACTTAATCTCAAAGAGTGATTTGCTTTTGTGGTGTTATGAACGCTTATAATATCATGACCATGTTGAACTCGATGATATCTTTGCTTCTGGTACAAGTGAATGTTTCTTCTTTAAGCTAGTGTTGGTCATGATATGATGCAAGAGTTTTTATATTAATATGATGATGATGATGAGGTATTATATCATTTATAAAAGAAACCGCAGATTAGTTTCAACTGGATGGATCCTAGCTAAGTGATCAAGTATATGCCATATCCATATTATACTTGATCACTTAGGTGATCAAGTATAATACGGATATGGCATATACTTGATCACTTAGCTAGGATCCACATGCATCCAGTCGAAACTAATCTGCGGTACTTTCACCTAATGATTTAACAACTCATTATAATGTAAAACAATCACTAAATTAAATTGAAAACACAAAATTAAAGGAAAAATAAAAAATAAAACCAAAACACCCCAAACATTTAGTACAGGTTGGTGTTTACAACTGGTACTAATGTCCTACACGCACCCGGGCCTGGCTCATGCCACGTGGTGGCACGTTAGCGCCGGTTCGTGCCAAACCAGTACTAAAGGGGGGACCTTTAGTCCCCATCCTTTAGTGCCGGTTACGGAACCGGCACTAAAGACTATTACGAACCGGGACTAAAGCCCGGATCTGCACTAGTGTGAGATGTCACTCAAGGATAAGGAAGAGCTTCACAACAAGTCAAGTGGTGCTTACAAAGCCTCATGTGATGCTCCCACATCATCAAGTGAGAAACAAACCTTCAATGAAGAATTGATCCTAATGGTGAAGAATTTCAACAAGTTCTACAAGAGTAGAAGCAAGGAAAGAAGTTCCAAGTCAAGGTCCTACAGTGACAAAAGATCTTCAAGTCATGAACGAAATTGCTACAATTGTGGAAGACCCGGACACTACTCAAATGAGTGTACGGCTCCCTACAAAAGAAGAGAATATTCTCCTAAAAGAAGAAGTAGAAGAGAAGAATCACCGCCAAGAGAGAGAAGGAGTAGAGATGATCGTTATGAACGTAGAACCTCTCGGAGAAGCAAGGATTCGGAAAGGAAGGACAAATCATCATGGAGCTACACAAAGTGAAGACATCAAGCTCATGTTGGTGAATGGGTATACGGCTCCGACTTCGACCATCACTCCGAAAGAAGTTATCACTCCAACTCCGAATATACTCAAGATGAAGGTGTTGCCGATCTAGCACTTGTGTCAACCAACTCCGACGACATATTTGACTCGCCAAATGAAGGAATTGGAAGATGCTTCATGGCTAAAGGCCCAAAGGTTTCACACCCTGAGTATGTTGATTTCAATAGTGATGAAGATGATTTGCTAGGAGATGATGATTTACTTGTTGACAACTCAAGTTATGAAAACTATGATGAACTTGCTATTAATCATGCTAATCAAGATAAAACGAATGACGATGATAAGAAGGAGATTGAGTGTTTAACTAAAGAACTAAACACTCTTAAGTTTGCTCATGAAACTACCTTGGAAGATCATCGAGAACTTTTAAAGACTCATGAGAAGCTATGCTTTGAAAAGCTCAACCTTGAGCAAGAGCATGAGTTCTTAAAGGCAATCAATGATGATCTTCGCAAGAAAAGTTCTTCTTACGTTGCCAAGCGTTTACTCTTGTCCACTTACATGCCACAAGTAAAATCTAGCAACAAGAGTAAGAAAGATTCTTTATCTAGTAGTAACAATAATCATGCTAAATCCAATGTTGTTTCTTCTAGTAGTTCTCTTGATTCCACTAATGATTCTCTTAGCCAAGTTACACTTGAGCAAGAAAATAGCTTATTGAAGGGAATTATAGAGAAAGGTGTTTACAAGAGCCTTGACGGAAGTAAGCAATTTGAGGGAATTGTACGCAAGTAAGAAAGACACCGGAAGAATCAAGGTGTTGGTTTTGAACGAAAGTTCAATGCCAATGGAGTTGAGTGGGAAGAAGATCAATATCCCAAGATGAAGTTTGTTCCTCAACAAGAGAAGTATGATCCTACTTCTTTCCAAGGAACACAAGCTCAAGATGATCTTCCACCACAAGACCACAAGCAAAAAGGCAAGGACAAGCTTCAAGAGGAGATTGGTGCATTTGAAGAAGCTCCCAAGGCCTTGGTCAAGTGGGTTCCCAAGACTACATCAAGTTCTACTACATCAAGTACGACTACAACTCCACGGATTCCCATCAAGATGGTGTGGATCCCAAAGAAGAAGAACTAGAGAGTTCTTGAGGGTGACTCCGCCAACGTACTTCACTCATATTCTTTGGCGAGGACATGTGCAAACAACTTCCACATCTTGCACAAGTTCAAGGATTCACAAACCCTCTTGTTGGTAAGACAAGGGACAAGGTAACCTAATGCTTTCATGGACATCATCTATGTGTACATCACTCTATGTCTATGGATATCCTTGTTTGTTCCTTTTGGGACTAACCTGTGTAGGTATTGAAAGTACAACTCACTCCAATGGATTGCTCCAAATGATCTACATCAACATTGAGCATCCACATCTTTGACACCTACATGAAGTCATCATTGACAAAACCCAAGGTTAGTTCATCCCTCTTAGGGGGGATATCACATCTACGGGGAGCTTTACTCTAATCAATTGAGCTAAAGCAACCTTAATGGTGTGAACACCACAATGCTTTATGTAAAAGTGGTAACCCCACTTGTGCTTAAACGATGAGTATGACCTATGATCAAATGTTCTCATTTGACTCCTAAGTCAATATACTCATATGTAGATGACCTAGGCATCGCCAATTGCTTGATAGATGCTAGAGTGTTTGTGCATGCTTTGTCACATATTTCATTTGCCATTTTATTGTCTGAGCATGTTGGTTTCATATTTTACTCATTCGAGGACATCCATTTGTTGTTTTGAATGTTTGACTTTTTCTCTTTTGCCAAATGGATGGACAAGAATGCCTAAGAACTCCCTCTAGTTATCTATGCTTTTCTCGTCTCAAACTCTATTCATGCTACATCACAAAGTTTGATCAAGTCAGATTCGAACCACTCTATGTGAGGGGCACTCGGAGTCCCCGATTCGTCATAGACTTAAAACTTCCAAAACCTCTTTGTGCATTTCGGTATGACCGAGTCATCCACTTCGGTCACACCAAGTTCACTAAGTTGATCTAGGTTTTCCATATCGGTGCAACCGAGTTGAACTTTTCGGTCACACCGAGTTGCAGTAACCGCTTGCGATTCTGCATCTCGGTGCCACCGAGTTGTTCCACTCGGTCACACCGACATGGTTGGGATATATAAACCCATGGGTGAGATTTTGGAATTTTCTTCAAACTCCTCAGCCCGCGCGTGTGTCCTGCTCTGCCTCCTCGGGTCTTCAGATCGGCTCCTCGCCGCCAGCGACCTCCCGCCACTGGTTTCCATCACCTTCAATGGAAATCTGCTCTGCCGTTGCCACCGTAGCGAACTCCCGCCGAACTAGGGTATGAGTTCGACTCTATGTGCTAATTCCTTAACTTTGATTCATAGCACATTGCTTTGCCATGATCTTTACCACGTATGCAAACAATCCATCCACAGAAAACATCCCTGAGGTTAGATTTGATTTGAAAATTTATGGTTAGGTCTCCGCTGAACTCATCTCGGACCGACCGAGTTATAGAAATCGGTCTCACCGATTTGGCTTAGGCCATTGCACATGCGTTTTCGGTCTGACCGAAAATTGTGAATTGGTGCGACCGAGTTCGACTCTTTGTGAACCCTAGCAATCTCGGTGCCACCGAACTGTGACTCGGTCTGACCGAGTTCACTAGTTTAGGTTCCAAAATTGCTTCGGTATCACCGAGTTTAACAAGTCGGTAGCTCCAAAATGCTTTATGTGAAGAACTGAAACTAAGTTTTTAAGTCATCTGTTTTGCAAAAACTCTGCACTTTGTGATGCTCATCCACTCTACCTCATCTACATCTATTCACAGGGTCTACTGTCAGTGTGTTTGCCAAGATGTCTGACCAGAGTGACAGTCAGAACAGATCTAAGGAACAGATGCAATTGAGTGAGGGTTCAGATCCCTCAAGCAGCTATGATGAGGGCAACAGGAGCACACCTAGTAACTTGCCCAAGGCAGCCACTACAGCAAGGAAGAAGAGAACCTCAGACTCTATCGTGGAGTTGTCATGTGAGATGTCCTAGTGCGAGGACTTAGTCGTGAGGCCAACGCATCTATGTGGTAGCTTGAGAGGGGTTGGTCGGAATCGAGAGACGCAACATAAGACAAGGGTTTAGACAGCTTCGGGCCCCGGAAAACATCATCCGGTAACAACCCTACATGCTATTTGTGGCTAGGTCTCATTATCATCACGAAGGAGTCGCCGTGAACCGGCTCTCCTCGTTGTGTCTAGCCTTCAGATTATTTTTTCTGTCCCTCTTGGGGTACCCTGCCCCTCCTTATATATGTTGAAGGGGCGGGTTACATGACTAGTCCTAGTAGGATTAGGATTAATCTATTACAAGTGAAGTCCTAGTCTTGCTTCCTTTGTACACTACAAAAAAAGACACATCCATGACATTTTGGGCCGAATGAATTTTTTTTCTGTCATACTTATGACACATCTATGACAATAATTGTGACAAAACACGGTATCATCATACATGTGGTGGGATCCTACTTCTATGACATAAAATGGGCTTTTCGTCCTGGGCGGGCCGGAGACGCAGCTGCATGACATTCTTTGGGCCGTCCATGACGGAAAAAACCGTGGTAGAAGCGAGGGCGAGGAAAATATCGGGGTGTTCCCGGATACGGTGGGTGGTCGGGGCCGAGCGATGCGCGTTTCTCTCGTACACGCACGCGCGTGGGTGCGAGGCATTGGGCTCTAACTAAACCCGAGCGAGGCATTGGGCTCTAATTGAACCCGAGCGATTGCACTGCAGGCTACGCGTTACTGAACCCGAGTGATCGATCGATGGCTGTTAACTAAACCCGATCGAGCGATTCCTTCGCTACTGTTGCTAACTGAAGCCGATTGATGCTGCCTCTGGACGAACAGTGAGTGTTGCTGGGGGGGTTTGGATGAACAGTTCCCGGTGGGGGTGGATGAACAGGACCCCGTGGTGTTGCCTCTGGATGAACAGGACCCCGATCGATCGAGCCGGTTGGGGCTGGATGAACAGGACCCCGTGGAGGGCTGGATGAACAGGACCACCCCATGGAGGGCTGGATGAACAGTAGATGGTGGAGGGGTGGATGAACAGTCGCCCGTGGAAGCGTGGTTGAACAGGATCTCGTGGAGAGGGCTGGTTGAACAGTAGCCGGTGGAGTAGCGCGCGGTGGAGGCTGGATGAACAGGAGCCCGTGGATGAACAGTCGCAGGTGGAGGCTGGAGGAGGTCGACGGTGGATGAACAGTAGCCCGTGGAGGCTGGAGGGGGTCGACGGTGGAGATGAAAAGTATCCCGTGGAGTCCCGTTTTGCGGTACGCCACACCCCTCCCGATGAGCAGGACCCCCGTTTCGAGCGTAGCGCTCCAACACAAGTCCGTTTCCTCCGTTTTGTGGTATGCCACACCCCTCCCAATCAACAAGACCCCCGTTTCGACCGTAGAAGCTCCGTTTCCTCCGTTTTGCGGTACGCCAGACCCCTCCCGATGAACAAGATCCTGTTTCAAACATGGCCGGTCGAACACAAGGCTGTTTCCTTCGTTCTGCGGTACGTCAGGCCTCGTTTCCATCGGCTGTTCCGTCCAAGCCGGTTGGCTCCCATGCACTCCGTTTCCTCCCGATGAACATGACGATGACGCAGTTTCTCCGTTCCGACCCAGCCATGTACACGAGCCCTGGCCGTACGTACGCGCGAGTAGGCGTTCGAGACCCCGCCCGTATGTACGTACATGGCCGTATTTACTTTCTTGCACCCTGGCCGCTGTACGTACGTGTACAGGCTACGTGTGCGCCTCTACTACGACACGTGCACGCCTCTACATCGACCAGTATGTACGTACACGTTCGTGACCAGAATGACAACGCTACGTACGCTTCGACCAGGTGGGTCCTGACTGTCAGGCACTTCCTTGCGTGCGAAGATGTAGCTGGTGGGTCCCAGCAGTCAGGGGGAAATGTTTTTTTTCATGAAATACGGTGGCCCATCAGGTGTGTCCCGGCTGTCAGGTGGAGGAATAATTATTTTGCGCGTAATAAGGAGGCACTTCCTTGCTGCGGCCGTGGACCCAGCTGTCAGCCTCTCCACGTACAGTCCACGTCCGATGGAAGCCGTTCCTTGACCACATTGACCACACCGCGCCGAGAGCACCAGGGCGGTGGACGACGGCGAGGCCTAGGAAGGGGACGACGCGGAGCCGGGAAAGACGCGGAAGTGGAAGCCCGTGCAGAGAGCAGTATGAGGGTTCACTGGTTCGGCTGCGGTGTGAGGCTGTCGTCGCCGCAGAATAACAGGGGGTGTGGGTGACTGGAGGGATGGCCTGGCCAGCGGTGGGAGTAGTAGGGGGCGGTGAGGCCTCCGCGGCAGCACGGCCGGCCATGGGAGGCAGGAGCACGAGGCACGACCAGCGCTGGTTTGGGCGGCTGGAGCAAGAAGACCAGACGTTGAAGGAGCACTACGGCCGTTGGATGGACATCGTACGGTCACTGGAGCTAGAATCGTGCATATTGACTAAGTTGACAAAGCCCTCCGTCCCCGTCAACTTAGTAGGCCCACAAGTCAGCCTGCCACTATACTAGGTCCCAGCTAACAGGGGGAGTATTCATTTTTTGTGCGTAATAAGGAGGCACTTCCTTGCATGCGAAGATATAGCTGGTGGGTCCGAGCTGTCAGCGGCAATAACGTTTTTTCGCAAAATACGGTGGCCCGTCCGGTGGGTCCCCGCTGTCAGGTGCAGGAATAATTATTTTGTGCGTAATAAGGAGGCACTTCCTTGCTGCAACCATGGACCCAGCTGTCAGCCTCTCCACGTACAGTCCACGTTCGATGGAAGCCATTCCTTGACCACGTTGACCACGCCGCGCCGACAGCACCAGGGCGGTGGACGACGGCGAGGCGTAGGAAGGGGACGACGCGGAGCCGGGGAAGACGCGGCAGTGGATGCCCACGCGTAGAGGAGTACGAGGGTTCACTGGTTCGCTGCAGTGTGAGGCTGCCGTCGCCACAGAATAACATGGGGTGTGGGTGAGTAGAGGGATAGCCTGGGCAGCAGTGGGAATAGTAGGGGGCGTTGAGGCCGCGACGGTAGTACAGCCGGCCACGGGAGGCAGGAGCATGCGGCACGACCGGCGCTGCTTTGCGCGGCTGGAGCAAGAAGACCAGAGGTTGAAGAAGCACTACGGCCGTTGGATGGACATCGTACGGTCAATGGAGCTAGAATCGTTCATATTGACTAAGTTCACAAAGCACCCCGTCCCCGTCAACTTAGTAGGCCCACAAGTCAGCCTCCCACCAAGGTGGGTCCCAACCAACAGGGGGAGTATTCATTTTTTGTGCGTAATAAGGAGGCATTTCGGGTGGGTTCGAGCTAACAGCGGGGGGAACATTTTTTTCGGGCAATACGGTGGCCCGTCCGGTGGGTCCCGGTAGTCAGGGGGGAAACGTTTTTTTCATGAAATACGGTGGCCCGTCCGGTGGGTCCCTGCTGTTAGGTGGAGGAATCATTATTTTCCGCGTAATAAGGAGGCACTTCCTTGCTGCCGTCGTGGACCCAGCTGTCAGCCTCTCCACGTACAGTCCACATCCGATGGAAGCTGTTCCTTGACCACGTTGAACACGCCGCGCCGAGAGCACCAGGGCGATGGACGACGGCGAGGCCTAGGAAGGGGACGACGCGGAGCCGGGAAGACGCGGCAGTGGAAGCCCACGCGGAGAGGAGTACGAGGGTTCACTGGTTCGGCTGCGGTGTGAGGCTACCGTCGCCGCAGAATAACAGGGGATGTGGGTGAGTGGAGGGATGGGCTGGCCCACGGTGGGAGTAGTAGGGGGTGGTGAGGCCTCCGCGGTATCACAGCTGGCCACGGGAGGCAGGAGCACGCGGCACGACCGGCGCTGCTTTGGGCGGCTGGAGCAAGAAGACCAGAGGTTGAAGAAGCACTACGGCCTTTGGATGGACATCGTACGGTCACTGCAGCTAGAATCGTTTATATTGACTAAGTTTACAAAGCCCTTGGTACGCGTCAACTTAGTAGGCCCACAGGTCAGCCTCCGAAACGGTGCGCCCCAGATGTCAGGGGGAGGAATCATTTTTTGGGCGGCTGAAGCAAGAATATCCGAGATTGAAGAAGAAGCACGACATCCGTTGGATGGACATCCAACGGCCACAACTGCCAGAACCGTGTGTTGTTGACAAAGCCTTGCATACGCGTCAACTTAGTTTTTTTTAGGGGACGCGTCAACTTAGAAGGCCCACAAGTGTGTGGCAGAGAACATATAGCCCATTTGCGATTTGTAAGAATGTACATCCCATTTTTTTTAATTCTAATGGAATTTACTACAGCCCATTTACAGTTTGTTAAAAGTACAGCCCATTTTCTAGCTATGGCAACGATTAATAATTTCAACCAACCGCTCAAAACAGAATTCAAAAAAAATTCCCACATTTTTATGGGATCTGAAATATTTTTATCCGAAATTTCTAGTCATATTAAATATAATTTCAAAATAAAGTTGTATTACGTTAAAATCCAACGAAATATTGCGCGCGCAACAAGTAATGAAATAAAAAATTTCAAATTCCAAAAACAATATATTTTTTAAACTAATTACGCGTTTGGTGCATTTTTTATTGTTACTGCCCGGTTATTATAATTACATCTCATTTATTATTTCTTAAAGTCCATTTTCTTGTTAAGCCTAATGCATACCTCCTAGGAAAGTTTGCAGCCCAGCGGGGCGAAGAATAACAAGTTGACCCGGATATTGTGTACAACTGTCGGCCCAGTTGCATTGCTGATGGTGAAAAAAAGGCATGTGTAGTACAGTACAACCTAACATGGCTACTCAGCCCACATTCAGCGACGCCGGAAAGGCCCAAACAAGGCTTCCATACAACTTTTTGAAGTCACTGAGCTCAATTAATAACTTAAGAAAAAAGTTAGATTAAAGTGGAACCTAATTAAAAGCTGTCACGAGCAAAGAAATAATTCAACGGGTCCCACTTGTGCGTGTGTGCATGTGTGTGTGTGTGTGAGAGAGAGAGATAGAGAGACCCATCAGTCGATGCTCATAAATACATCTTTCAGCCATATGCATTGCTGATGCTCGGTAAAAACTTATAGAACATCATAGCGCACTGAACTTGCATACAAAAATTTCACGCAGGCGGCACAATCAGGATGGAAGCAGTGGATCACTACGGGTAGGGCTATGTTGAAACCAACGAACTCGTACATAATGGTTCATCGACTTTATCAATGACAGGGAAATATCTTGAATGTTGTGCAAAGAAAACAGACAGATAACACAATAAGTTCTGCTAGCACATTAAGTTGACGTACATCCCTTTCTAAAAAAGTTCAGGTACAAAATTAGAACAGGTCACAATCAAATGTACTGGCACATCAGTGCTTCACACCCATAGCTCGGATTTAACTAGTATCTGAGAAGATTCAGTTGTTACCTCAAATTAGAGCACATCCAGGCAGCCAGCCCTGCCTCCTCTCCCAAAGAATCAGTGGCCTCTGCCGCGCGATGGAGTAGGCCCTGTGCCATCCATCGTTCCGAGCAACACGGGGAAAGTCTGATGTTGACTCCTGTAATGGATGTTGTCGACGGACCCTGGCACCAGCGGCGGCGGCATGACTTCGATTGATGGATTGACCACTTCTTCGACATGCACGAGCACTCGATACAGGTACATCCCTAACGTGGTCCGCGACGGCCTTGGTGGCGACGAATAGTACAACCCCGGTTCCTGCACCGGTATCTCAACACCAATCACCTTCGGTATGGTGGACGGCTTCTTCATCCATGCCATAACCGTCAGAGCCCAGCTGTCTGGAGGAACAAACATACTTACGAGCTCACCTCCAAGGTCGTTGATAAGCTCGTTCATGGACTTGCTGTTCCAAGCACGTCGAGGCTTGCCGTGGAAGGTAAGATTTGTTAAAAACTTAAGCTCAGAGGGCACCAGCGCGCCATTGCAGAACAAATGCCGGGAAGATTCGAACACATGACTGCAGTCGAAAGTTGTCCGGAACCTGACGAAGAAATCAGCCGGTGGCGGATAGACTTCGACGAGCAAGTCATTTATTTGGATGCCGTGCGCAATGCCAAGAGCTTCGACAAGGTCGTCCGGCGAGAGGGGAGGCCGGTCGCCGTTGATGGTTACCATCAGCACTTTGCCGGCAAACTGGTCGTCAAGCGCCGCCATGCCACTGTTGAGAGACAGCACGCAGCGACCGAAGGCAGGACAGACCTCAGGATCTCCGGCTTGGAGATCCGTGTTGACCGGCGATATGATAGTGAGCTTGAGTACAGGGAGTACAGGAGGGGGCTTTGGGGGAACTGGAGTAGGAATCGAGATTCCAGAGGTGGGGGAGGGGCGGGAGATTGGGGATGAAAAGGTAGCTTGAATTTCGAACACGCGCCAATATGCTCTCGGCGCGCAAGCGCACGAAAACACCGGTGGCGCCCACATGTCGGCCTAAGAGTCCTTATTCTTTCTTTTTTGGAGAGCCCGGCCTTTTTTTGAGGATCTTTTGAGAGCCCGGCCTAAGAGTCATAATTGACCTGTTTGGCATTGCGTTACTACTCGGCCCATATTCAACGACACCTCACTGGCCCAAACAAGTGTACATCATCGAAAAGATAGTGAGCTCAAATTATATAACTTGAAAAGGGGAGATACACTCTGAACACTGGAGAATGGTTATATATACAACATTCAAACACTGACTAGTGACTACTACTGACATAAACAGCAAGACATGATAGTTCATAAGAAGTCTTGCTACACCACCAAAACGCACCCATCTGCAGCGCTCAGACTCTCGTGATCCAGACGAGAATGACATTCTAAACAGAGGCAACTATTACATAGTAAGAGTGACATAGACGAGGATGACCAAATGACAAGGAATATGCATAACAAAAGAAAGAACTACCCATCCAGAACAAGTAGCAAAGACAACAAAGTCATTCGAAGAGATGATCCAACACCATCATAATTTGCAGCCCCGCTTCCGCGACCAATGATCCGGAGACACCAGTACTCCACCCTTTCGACGCAACAGCCCAATTACCTATCAACCTAAAGGCTTGAACCACATCACTGCCTATCGTAATTGAGACATCCAAGGATCAAAGTTAATCCGGATGCCTTTGTCATTCTCACCTTCTTTTGGCTGCAGGCTGTATTATTGACAATCAGGGGAGTTTTCTCCCGAACTCCTAGTGCTCGCCGTGTAGACACAATTTTCCATAGCAAACAGAGCCTCTCTGCCATCAAGGTACTTGCCAACGGTGATCTCCTGGTTAATCGGATAATTGAGTCTGAGAAACAGAGAGTGTGAACTAAGGCTATTTACCTGCCTCCAACTAAAAAATCCTGAAGGCCCCAACAAGCCGGTATCCTGCTCATAGACGTAACAGCCACTGTCCAGATACTCACGTATTTCACGGTGCTTGTATACAGTGGGGTTTTTGCAATATAAATTTTCCGGCTCATGTGTCCGAATGATCATCAGTCTTTTGCCGTCGTCTGATCGAGCGAGGAACCAGTTGTGCTTCCCTGTTTTTGGCAAAGGTGGTGTGATTACAAAGGGCAGTAACTGGAGGGACACTGCATCATATCAAAAAGGACAAGCATTGTTAATGTAAGATCAGCATTTTTTAGAGTATGAG
Organism: Triticum aestivum; assembly: GCF_018294505.1. Taxonomy (NCBI): domain Eukaryota; kingdom Viridiplantae; phylum Streptophyta; class Magnoliopsida; order Poales; family Poaceae; genus Triticum; species Triticum aestivum. The sequence goes on from NC_057799.1 coordinate 335,346,389, forward strand.
TAGGATAATGCAAGAAACATCATTGATATGTCCCTGTTGGAACTGGGAGGAAAATACAGGGAAATGTATACTGGGTTCGAAAATATAGAAGTGCCATGCATGGTTATACTCATGTTATCTCGTAATCGATTCTTCACAGGAAACTACCATGTCATGCATGTTATGTAATCATGTTCTGTCCTCACAAACAAATTCTTCAAGGTAACTAACAGACCATGCATTGTTATATACTCGTGTTCTGTGGGCGAAAACTTTGTGAGGATATTATTCTAGCCATTGATTGTTGAAGGGCGAATATAGGTATGTACACATGGTAAGCATAACTGGATTTCAGTACCTCCAAATATAGAGTTCTCCATATGCACATTTACTTCCCTAATGTATGGTTAGATGAAACCAACAGTGTGGTGCATGTTTCTACATAATGAAAATGAGGAAACTAACATGGCCATTGATACACACTCATATTTAGTAGTAGTATATAGATTACTGTAAAATAAGGAGAATATCCATATATTCCTAACCGTTTGATTATTCAGGGGTACAAATTGGCTGTAATGACATGATCACAATCGCATGAATTAACTCTTTCCAAATATAGCTGATTTATGGCATCTCTAATACATTGCCATAGTTCTACTCAAATTCTGCTCAAACAGGGATATGCCAATCATCACAAAAAGTTCAAACAGCATCATGGCGTCATCATTAACATGAGACGAAAACAACTTACACGCGCCGTCCCAGCAATACGTGGTGCCATCTGCTTTGTCGATCGCGTAGATGATGCCATTGTGTTCAATAGCATCACAGAAGTGTGTATCAGCTTTGACGATGATCCACTGCGAGCTGAGTTGTCTCCAGCTAAAGAAGGCACCGGCGTAAAGATAAGCGAGTCTGCGGTCGAACAAGGCAATTGGCTTGAAGTCTGTGTAATTCGCATGTCGTGTGGGCACTTGGCAGATTACAATCTTCTGCAAAACAAGGTCCGTCCAACTGATGTGGTAATCTAGATGACTAGGACCGCGATGGTAAAACTCTATATAATCCAATGGAGGAAGGATAATCTCATGGGAGGTCTGGAAGTTCACGAGCACCAACTTTTTACTGTCTTCTCTGAAGGCAGCCATCCAGTGGGAGTTCCTGCCGACCCAGTACATACCTGCCAAGAAGTTTCGGGCGATGGTGATCGGATCAAAGTCGAGGGAAATGATGTACGGCGACCCACTACATACCTGCAAAGAAGTTTCGGCTAATGGAGATCGGATTGAAGTCGAGGGGCATCATGTACGCCTCCGTATCATGGTGAGCCAATCTCGCAAGACCAGATAGCTGCAAGCAGGGTGTCTTGAAAAGCTTTGTCCTCACTTTGATGATGGCCGTGTGCATGCCCCTCGAGCATGCAGCCAGCCGCAGGGCGCTCAACATATCCATACACGAACAACAGAGGTCGAGGACGTCACTGGGGAGATTGCTCCAATCGCGGCTCATATGGATCTTGCGTGGTTCGCGTTCGGCCATGGTGGAGTTTGGAAGGTGGGGTTTTGGGGGGCTTGATTTACGAGGGAGAAGGCTGTCGGTGCTGGAGTGGCTAGCGAGGGAATAGTGGTACTGGGGGAGGCGAGCGAGGCGAGGGTATGTGGGGGCATAGTGAGATAATCAAGAGTGACCTCAGGATCTCCGGCGAGACGGAGATGGAGATGGAGTGGTGCTAGGGGAGAGGGAGACGAGGCGAGGCATGCTATACAACGGCGGTGACAGTGACTGCACAGTGCACAAGGTGAGGCTAACTTTGGTAACCCGAACACGCCGCCTGGACTGGTGTCACCTCGGGCATAGGGTCTTGTCACTTCACTGTGAGGACCGATGAATAATAGTATTTTGACCATCAAGTGTACCACAGTTGTACTACTACTACTAGTAGGAGTAGTAGGAACATGAGTACACTCCCGTGCTAGCATGCCTCTGGGTTCACTTCATCCTCCAGCTACCATCCATATTGCGAGTAGAACCAAATTCTCGTGCATGCGAAAGCTCGAAGAAGGACTTTTCTTTTATGTGGATAACCGCATATTCCTTAACCGTAGTAGGAACATGAGTAGTACTCCCTTCGGTCCTCTTTTGTCTACGCATAACTTTTTTTAGTATTTCTCTAATTAGTCTGCGTATATACCCTTTTGCATGCGCCCATTTCCCTCCATGCCACGCATTCATAGCATTAATTAGCGTACACATGAGCAGCTGCAGCCAGACTCTAGCCAATAAACTGCAGCATGCGAGTGGGCCATTCTGTGCGCGTGGGAGAGAGAAAAGGCAACCGAAGAGCCCGTCCAATCCATTGCATGCAGCAGTCAAACCACCGCAGCTCTCCTCATGCATGCGCATAACTTCTCCCATTTACTTCTCCATCGGGAACCGATTTTCCTCGGCTTTTTCACTACTCCTTGATCTTCATTTGCATCCAAACCACACTGCATTCACATTGTTTTAACCTCTTCACATCCTCCCGGAGTAATTCCGAAGCCCCTATAAATAAGCATCTTCTTCAGTTAGACTAGCCATCTAATCCTAATTCTCCCAACCATAGCCCTCCGGTCCAGCGGTTCCAAATGGCGAAAGAGATCGAGATGCAGGTTTTTAGCGTCCAACATGTCCTCGTCGAAGGCTCGTTGAGCATAGTTGCCACAGTCACCGACCACCCATGGGTTGTTCGGAAGTGGATCAACAATGTATCCAACTCCCTCCAAAAGGTGGAGATGAATGTCATCGGTCTCAACGCAGAGTACACGGAGCGTGCCACTGGGAAGATCCAATGCGCCGTTGTCCTTCAGCTGTGCCTCGAAGATGATGTTTTGGTGTACGACATCATACACGCGCCCTCCATACCAGGTGAGATTCACGATTTCTTGTCTCGGGAGGACATATACTTCTGTGGGGTAGCCATCGCAGGGGACAAACAGAAGTTGGAGCCGTACAACCTTGATTTGAAAAGCACCGCTGACCTACAAACCAAAATAAAAATTCTTGTAGAAGATTGTGATAAACCGACACCATCCCTATTTGACGTAGCAAATTTTGTGGTAGGAACAAATCTTCAAAAGGGTGACGAGACACTGGCATTAAGGTCATCTGGATGGGAGAATTATCCCTTGACGTACGAGCGGATAAAATATGCTGCCCTCGATGCCCGTGTGAGTTTCAAGATAGCTGCAAGGTCCAGAGAGCTTGTTGCGAAGCCGTCTCCCATAGAAAATGAGAATGAGAATGAGAATGAGAAGAAGAAGAAGAAGAAGCTGCACCTGCAGCAGGGCATTATGGATGGATGAACTATTTTCTCTCTTGTAAAAAAATATTCCCTCTCTATGTATATTGATATAGATGGACTATTTCGATGGTGTGCGTGTCTTTGGAACAAGTAGTAGCGTGGGTCCGCTTGACTATAAGGAACTATTTATCCGCCTAGCCTTCTCTACTACTCCTTCCAGTGATTGGTATGCAATGCATGTGTCCGTAGACATGACAGATTGTCCATGGAAGTTCAACTACGGCGACCATCACGTTTCATCCAATGCCACTCGCGATACCCACGACGCCGCTCCAACCCACGACACCACGTCCCCCGACATGCGCCTCACCCCTCTCGGCCGCACGGCCCCTCTGCCTTTGTGTGCATGACATGTGGGCCACCTTAAATGCGGTGAGCATCAAGTTTCTACCACAGCCACACGCGATTCCCATGACGTCGCACGAACCCATGACACCACACGTCCCCCGACCTGCGGCTCACCCCTCTCGGCCCCACTTCCCCTCTAAAGTTGAATTTGAAACTTATAAAACGAAAAGATTCAAAACAAATAAACTGGGAGAGAGGGAGTATATCGTAGGATGTGTCCCATACGAAACAAGTCCCCTGGTTTGTCACCGCGAAGATGTGGTTAGAAAGGAGCACAACGTCTTCGTACTCGTACGGCAACAAATCAGCCGCAGACAGCATGGTCCACCTTTGACCGCCATGTGCAAGGTTCGTGCTATCTTATTCAATCTCACCGTGGTTCCATCATACTAATTCATGCGGTGGCCTGTTGCATGGCTGATCCCAATGTTGGACAAAGGTTATACGGGAACGGTGTCACTGTTGTAAATGTTGTGCAAATTGATGTTGGTACCCTCCCGTACATATGCAAGCCAATCTCCACTCGCACCAAGCCTAACCTGTGAAACAGTGGGCAGGGGGAGAATTAGGAAATGGACACGGAAGTAGTCTTTAGAATGCATTTACTACGTGATCAAACTCATCTTACCTGCTCATCGGAGGAAATCCAAGTGCCCCTCAACGTCGGCATCTCAAGGGGCGTCAACTTGCAACTACGGCCACGCCGCGCTGGAGAGACCCCCAAGGAAACATCCTCGTGCATTCCACGGAACATCAAGATGCATTTGTATGAGTAGTTTATCTTGTGAGAGAAAAGGATGAATGAGGGAAGGCCTCTAGAGATAGAGATAGACACTACTACTACCTATGTGCTGGCCCGTCCGTTGCAATGGATCAAAAGTAGTAGAATAATACTTTTCACGTGCTTGAAATATAAACACTCTAGTTTTGATATACATGTGTCAGCAGACATGACAACTTGTCCATGGAAGTTGAACCACGGCGACCATCACGTTTCTTGTTTCTACCACTGCCACACCCACACGCGATTCCCACGACGCCGCTCCAACCCTACCTTTAAGCAGGACGTCCCCCGACGTGGACATGGATCCTTTGACGTGGCTATCACTGCCTTACCCTGCCTTTCCTTCGCTGACTGGTGGGATCCACACTTGCGGGTCCCACATGTCAGTGATAGAATGGTACGATTGTTCACGTCAAGGGATCCTCATCCCCTCGACGTGTGCCTCATCCCTCTCGGCCCCACCGCTCCTTTGCCTTTGTGTGCATGACATGCGGGCCAGCTGAACTGCGGTGACCATCAACTTTCTACCATAGCCACACCCCGATTGGACGCGGTTTGCCTGCTCCGCTGCTGTGCTCCGATCCGTACTCCCGCACCATCGAATTTTCATCCAGCGGCTGTGACACATTTCGTCCCGGGCATCAATCCTCGGCTGGAGTACTTCTGTACTACAGGTAGTACCCGCCGGTGTGGCCATCTACACCTCATAACGCCCCGACGCCCAGCTGTGGCACCCTCGCCATGGCCACGCCACCACCGGCCGGTTCATCTTGAACGAGTGAGTCGCGAACCACACCACCACCATGAGAATGACATGTGGGCCAGCCGCATTTAAGGTCCGCATGTCACTGACTCATAGGTCGGGCACTAAGCCACTGAAGTTCGGTCCCGTGGGCCCCGAGAGGGAAATGTAACTCCTGCGGCAGGCCTTGTGGTGCTCTCGCAGTACGAGCTCGTGCCAAACCCGGAATTTGTTTCTTACTACTACCAACTACTAGTAAGGTACACGTGCATTGCACGCATGAGATTCTGGTGGTTTGTGCATGATGCTTCTACGTGTGGAGTCTTCTAGATTCTACATGTGGCAAAATCTGGTGGAATGTAGATGATATCCAACGGCCAGTAGTGCTCAGATTTGCCATCCTTGTACCGTCGGATTGGCTTCATCCAACGACCAACTTTCAAAGTTATGGTTTGTTTGCAGCCTAAGGTTGCCACACCTAAGCTTAGGCGTGCCACAAGTGTGTTTGGTTGCGTTCTCGTCTCAGCATAGTTGTTCCCTCTTCATGCATGCTCAACTCAACACCCCTCTTCATGTATGCTCTCTTCACGCATGCTTCTAGTGTATTTGTGCTAATCTAGTGTGGACTAATGCACCCTCCATACACTCTACCAAACACCCAAAAGTGGGTCGAGAAGGGAACTCTTGGGATCATGGACCCTTCATACACCCTACCAAACACACCAGGCATGTGTTTGGTTCATTGCTACACTTGTGGCTTGCCACACTTTTCTAGCTACATGGTCCACATGTCATAGACTCAACTTCTTGCCAAATCTTGCCACACTTGTGGTGGCCATTTTGTTAGCCACATTTTTTGTGGCAGACACACTTTGCCTAAGCTTAGTTGTGGAAAAGTTAGTCATGAATGAAGTTCAACCATGGAGTCTTCTAGATTCTACATGTGGTAGAATCTGGTGGAATGTAGATGATATCCAACGACCAGTAGTGCTCGGATTTGCCAACTTTGTACCGTCGGATTGGCTTCATCCAACGACCAACTTTCAAAGTTATTCACACACTATATAGGGGGTATAGATATAGATGTGAGGGACCGTTGCAATGGATCCAAAGTATATCTATTTAGTGGAGTGCACTCTAAACACATTATCTATTTATTTTTCTCTAACCTTTCGTAGCCAAGCAACCAAGCCACATAAGCTTCATGGGTGCCCCCCACATCATATTATTCATACTACGTTGACTGAAAAAAAAGATAAATCACCCAAAACAAGATCTTCCCATTTTTTGTTCCTACGATGATGTGCCGTGCACGTACCTACTAGTTGTATAGTGGTAGTACTAGTAGGAGTAGAGTAGTACGGAATGCTCCAACTCTATCAACGAGCCCCATCTGACACCAAATTTCTTGGCTTCCGTGCTACAGCTAGATCTTCCCCTCGTTTTTGTTTTCCAACCTGGCGGCGGGCGGGGTGCGGTTTGCCAATAGTCGATTTGCTCAACGGCGGTCCCACATGAAAGTGAAAATGCTAGGTAACACGCCTTCCCTAAGCTACGTGTCGTGCCGGACGGGCCGTGGAGTACTCCCGATTCCCGGGCGTGTGTGGGGGGAGTGCGACGCGAACGCGGCAGGCCTTTTCCTTTTACTAGCAATGTGCCCGTGCGTTGCGACGGATCCAAAGTAGTAGAATAGTAGTACTTGTTCACAAACTTGAAAGAAATCACTCTTGTTTTTATATACTCCTAATATATTACACCCTCCATTCCTAAATATTTGTCTTTTTAGAGATTTCAAATGGACTATCACATACGGATTATATAGACATATTTTGAAGTGTAGATTCACTCATTTTGCTCTGTATGTAGTCACTTATTGAAATCTCTAGAAAGAAAAAATATTTAGGAACGGAGGGAGTACTTTTCACTCAAAATATATTTCTCAGGCCGTTTTGATGAGGTGAGGGCGGGATGTGGTTGCTTTCAAGATAATAAGGGGTTTTCTGCAAATTGGAGCAGAGAAGTGGGCTATTGTTGCAAAAATGCCACAACTTACCACACAACCGTTAGATGCAGATCTAATGGTGAGAAACGACTGATGGCAGACACACCACCATCACCAACTGAGTCTTTTATAGGAGTAGGAGTAGAGAAACATGTATAAATTGTAACATTTTGGTTCTGCTCCTTGGCACGATCGATAGATAGAAATAACGATTGGAAACGCTAGGGCGGGGCTATTTCCGCCAGATAAGCAGGGTACGTAGTAGCTAGGTTGGCGCATCGTCGGTTTGGTCACACGCGGTCCGACATGTTCTAGTGTTTCTAGCAAGATGCCCGCACGTTGCACGAAGTTGATGGAAAAGGTAAGCACAACTTATAAATTGACGGATGGAGTACTAGTTACAGTGATGCATATAATTAAGCAAAGGGATCCACATGTCGGTATTGACTGGAACGAGAATGCAACAACACAATCGTGGTAGGCACGATGATGATGCGATCGCAGTGGTGGTTACAGAAGGCAAGAAGAAAGATGCATCAATCAACGTACAACCTCCTCCTCCTCAACTTAGTGCGCCGGGCCACCGACCGGTGGCTAAGGAGCGGCGGCTTTTGTGGCGAGGTCGAGGTGCTTCTCAGCAAAGGCATCCAAGGCTTCCATCCGGTTGAGGAAGGCTAACGTCGTAGCGTCCTCACTGGCCTTGTAGATACCTATGTACACGATTTGCTCGTACACGTGGATGTGTAGGTCGACGAATTCTCGCAGGGCGAGGTGCCTCTCGGCGAGCACGACCTCCAGGTGGACATTCTTCATGGCATCATCGGGCAGTCGCAGGGCCACTAGTGCTTGAAAG
>NC_057799.1:335354758-335357492 GCF_018294505.1 Triticum aestivum
ACGATCATCAGGTCCAACTGAGAGTCGTAGTTGGCGTCGACGGCGGCCATCCACCAGCCGGTCTCCAACACCGTCTGGAGACGATCCTCGGCGCCATGCCGTAGGCCGACGTCGTGAACCATCTGGCACAGCTGCTGGACGCTCACGCGCATCGCCGCCATGGGTCTGGAGTGAGATCTTTTGCGCTTAGTGTAGGTGCTTAGGCAAATGCTTAGGTGCGTACGATGTCGTAGATGCATTGGAATGGAGGGGCACCTTTATACGTGCAGCCTCTTTTCCCGGTCCTCCTCCCATTACTTCCCTCATGCATTAATTGAAGGAGGATACATTGGCCGTTCAACATTTCGGGAACCGCTACACCCTCCGTCGTCTGCATTAAAGCCGTATCGGGAACTGCGTCGCCCGCTGTCAAATCGAATAGTACTGCGCCGCCCGCTGCACGCCCGGCTGAGCACACCTCCTCGCCTCCATCAAACCCCTCCGTTAAACCCGCATGCAAACCGAGAAACCTACTCCGGCCACACGTCCGTTCATGAGCGGGCCGGAATTAAATGCAACACCAGTCGAGCTCCTCCCGTCCGCCCTCAGTTTAAACGAGGCCAGACGCCGGCCAAGCTCCTACCGTCCGCCCTCTATTTACACGAGGCCAGCCAGACAGCGGGCAAGAATCGCACCCCTCCGCCGCTCCCCCGTCTCCTCCTTCACCATTTTCTCCACTCTTCCGATGGCTTCTGAGGAGCCGTTCTCCGGCATATTACCCGGCTGGGTGGCCCGCCGAGCCCTCCGGATACGGGCAAGGACGCTCGGTGCTTCACCAACCTCGCTTGGCCCGACGGAGCCAGTTGCCGCCCCAAGCAGGCGCATGGTTCAGCAACGTGTCGCTCCAGTTCAGCTCGATGAGGAGTGGCGAGTTGCTCCACGCCGGCACGGCAGCGAGCACACCGGTACGGGCGTCGTCGCTGCCGCGTCGTACTGCGCCACCAGTGTCTGCGATGCTGCGCCTGCCGTGTCTGTGGGCGCGCCTCCCGTGCCTGCGGCAGCGCCATGCAGGCAGAGACAGAAGTCGGGTCCGTGGAGAGTAACAAGTCGGTGGCCAGCTTCTCCGTGTCCGCCGCCATCATCGAGGAGAAGTAGAACACGGGAGGCCGCCGCCACTTGGCTCCCATGAAGGACACCGCCGAGGTGACGACTGCGCATTCAGGTGGTTTCTTTGCTTCTTCGTCTCTTCTGAGGACCTTCGCCGACCCCGCAAAGTGTCTACCGGACATGAGGACGACAAAGGGATCCGCGGGCGACCATTTAGATTATGTACTCCCTCTCCAGCTGGCGGGAAATTTTTGTTCTAAGAATGGATAAATTGTATGTATCTATAACTAAAATAATTCTAGATACACCCATTTCAAGGACAAGTATTTCCGGACGGATGGAGTATTAATTATACCCAGAGAGCCGGATTGGCACCGCTTAGTTCATGTAAATGTAATGAAATCCATCATGTTTATATGAAGATCCGGCTTTTTTATACGAAATCCTTCATGCTTATATGAAATAAGTCCGTGCTTGCACGAGTTTCATCTGGTTAGTTAGAGTTGTGAAAATGTATGCCGCTGGCGTTTGATGGCGTCCTCCGCGGAAGGAAGCGGGAGGAAATTTGCGGGCTGCCGTTGGAGATGCTCTTATGTTGGAAATAATAGAGTGACATCCAATCCATTTGAGTTAATTGCGTGTATGATTGTCCCTCTATAAAAAGTTAATTGCATGTACAGTGTACACGTGACTTGCAGGGTGGCTACAACTTCGTACAGAAAGTTAAAAACAAACAAGTCCATCCTTAATCTTGTATTCTAAGTACTCTGTGGGTTCCACTGTCAGTACAGTAGCGAAAGAAGTATATATTAAATAAGTAATATATAATATAAATATCTAAAGTTAAAGACATAATTCGAACTCATGTCATCGCGTTGCGAGCATCCGGCGCTAACTAGTCCAGCACATTTTTGTTGTAGACCATGCTGGAGATATATCTCCATGTCTACTCTTATACTCCATCCGTTCCTAAATATTTGTCTTTTTCAGATTTCAAATGGACTACCACATACGGATGTGTATTTAGACATATTTTACAGTGTAGATTCACTCATTTTGCTCCATATGTAGTCACTTGTTGAAATCTCTAAAAAGACAAATATGTAGGAAAAGAGGGAGCAGAAAACAGAGTTGGTGATGACGATGGTGTGCGTGCCATCCTGCAATATAGGTCGTCGGATTTATGTCTAACGGATAGGAAGAAAAGTATGGCAATTTTGCAAAAATATACCCACACCCCTCTCCACGTTCGCAAATACGGCCTTCCCTCGTTCATCCTTTTCTCTCACAAGATAAACTACTCATACAAATGCATCTTGATGTTCCGTGCAACGCACGGGTATCTAGCTAGTTTCTTTTAAAATAGTTACTGCGATAATTGGGTTGAAGTGATATATTTTATGTCTGCCCCGAATGATTTCAGGTTCACTAGTAGTAACAAAGAAAAGGTTGCCTTGTTAATTAATAGAAAACAGGGTGAAAACTATCACATGAGGCCGGTAAAAATGAGGCACACTGGGTTCAGCGTCATCGTCACTACAGGTGCGCGCGCGAGAAGTATACGTATCGAGGGGGCTACTAAGCGAGGCACAGAGACACAATGTTAGAGAGAGAAACCAATTGAAAGATTACGATCAGACCGAGTTGT
>NC_057799.1:335357830-335388051 GCF_018294505.1 Triticum aestivum
ACTTACATATCCCTACTCTAATAAAAACAGAGTTGGTGATGATGGTGTTCCTGCCATCCTGCAATATAGGCCATCCGATTTTATATCCGACGGATAGGAAGGAAACTGTGGCAATTTTGCAAAAAGATACCGACACCCCTCCCCGCATTTACAAATAAGGCATTCCCTCATTCATCCTTTTCTCCCACAAGATAAACTACTCATACAAATGCATCTTGATGTTCGGTGCAACGCATAGGCATCTTGCTAGTAGGGAGAAGGAGTTTGTGTGACACATATCTAGCTAATTAAGGGATAGGTAGATAGCATTTGTGTGAGGCATACTTAAAGCATCACGAAGATAAACAAAATTGTGTGCATGCAAGTGCCGGAAAAAATGAAGCGAGAAACAATGTGTGCGCGTGCGTGTGTGTGTGTGTGAGAGAGAGAGGGAGAGAGAGAGAGATCAAAATCTCAAAACAAAAGGTGCTCTGCTGGAATCCCATTGTATGTATTCATATGGTTTCGGAACTCGAGTTAACCTTAGGCATATGTGTGAGAGACATTATTATACTTTGAGACATTAGTGGCTATGGGTGGGCGGAATTAAAGGGGTGGGCGTGTTCGACAGAGAGAGCCTGTGTGTTTCTGTGTGAGAGACTTGTAGGATGGGTTAGAAAGACGAATTCTAACCTTGACGGAGGGAGAGAAATACACGAAGTGCGCGTGTGTGATTCCGATGCCCACAGGGAAATGAGTTATGTATGCGTGTGAGAGAGATTGCACAATTCATTCACGTATCACTATCTAGCGATCGTGGACGTGCATCGCTTGAACATAAATCAATATCTACTTCGTATCATGGCCAAAGGTACAATATCGATTCAACTCTATAAAGATTGGACACTCGCATATCACATTTTTTTCTATTTAAATAAACCTTTTCAGTTGTGCATGCCAAAGTTACAGTGATGTTTCTTCAAACAACCAATGTAGCTATCATGTACATGCACCATTGTTACTCTTGCATTCAAAATCATTAGTCTTGGCTGATTTAAGGTTCTATTATGAAGTAATATATGTAATATTCATATATGAATTCAACGGGTACGCAATTTATGAAATGGAGGCTATGTAATCATATGAGGTAACACTTTTAAGTAGCGGACTACACTATCCATTTCTTTTTGTGCGCCTCTACACTAACACGTCAATGCATTATGTTTAAAGAAAATAACCAATTGCACTAAATTATCTATTTACACGAGAAATACATAGGCTGAGCGTTTGATCCCTTTTCTTTTGAACGCGCCACTACACCCGTACGATTGGCCACGCTAGTGTGAATGTCCAAGTTATCGGCGCATCATCCCGAGTTATTGTCTTTTTTTTGGGGTGGACTTCACACCAGTTATTAACTGCTGATGCGTGCCCCGTGTACACAGTCTTGCATGACCTTCCTGCTAGCACGGTCCAAAATTAGTTGAAACATGATACGAACGATCCTGCGGGCGGCAAAATCTACCGCCTCCTTCTAAAATTTCTGCCACCTTAGTCTTTAGCATGCGAAATTCCCCTTTTGTCGTTGGTGCATGGAGACCAACAGCTACAATACCGCCCTCATCTACATAATAGGTCGGGGCTGCTTTGGTAACTTCCGGTTCCCCCCACTACACGGCAACCCCATTTCCTCTCCCCCTCCCGCAAAAACGACTAACTCCACAGCACCAGAGCATCTCACATCACGCCGTCCGTACTTCATCGGCCTTTCTCCCCTCCCCTATCGAAACCCTAGACTGCTCATCCACCGGCGTACCAGAGCCCGTTCACTGCCAGCGGCGTCCACCTCGCCGGATTTGCTTTTGCGGCCGCATCTACCCCTCCCACCTCCCCTAGAAACAAGTAAACTGCTCATCCACCACTATACCATAGCCCATTCAGTGTCGGCCTTGTCCACGACGCCGGATCTGATTCACCGGTGCTCTCGTCAACCGCAGCGCATCTGCAGCGGCTCATTCGTACTCCCCACCGGAGACGCTTCGTCCACACCCCCCCGGAGCCGCCCCATCTACCCCTCCCACCTTCCTCAACCCTATCGGAGCCGCTTCGTTGACACCATCGTCAACCCCACCGGAGTAGCTTCGCCTATACCATTTTCAACCCTACCGGGGCCGCTTTGCTAACTCACAAGTCCACGGACTCAGATCCGCTTCCTCGCACCCTCATCCAACCTACCGGAGCAGCTTCTGACGCCCCGTCCACGGCCGCAGATCCGCATCGTCGACACCATCCTTAACCCAACCACCGGAGCAGCTTCACCTACGCCCTCATCCACGGCCACAGATCCGCTTCGCCCACACCGTAGTCCACCCTACCGGAGCCGCTCCACAAACACAATACTCAACGGTTCTAGATCTCCTTACCGGACCCCGACAGCCAGCGCAGCGTCATCACCCTTGACGTTTCTAACCTGATTCCCACCGTCTGGCAAGATGCCAAACACCCGCCACGGCCTAGGTACTTGTCACCTTTAAACCCGTCCAGCATCACCTGCCCGATGTACTTCAAATATACTAACAAGTCGTTGTTACCTGTTATGCAGCTGGCAAAAACTACAAGGACGATGTTTCTTCTGGATCTAACAGCTTGGCCAACCAAGATCCTGGACCGAGGCATTGCTATGATCTTGTAAGCGTGTCTCTCTCTCTCTCTTGTATTGTTCTGTGCCTGCCAGCGTGCTTTGCTCGGATTTTCGACCAGTAATCCCTTTGTGCAGACAATGATTTCTACTACTGGCTGCTAAATTAGATATGTAGATGTGATACATGATACTACCTCGTACCTCCGTTCCTAAATATAAGTCTTTCTAGAGATTCCACTATAGGCTACATACGGAGCAAAATGAGTGAATCTACACTTGAAAATGCATCTATATACATCTGTATGTGGTCCATACTGGAATGTCTACATAGACATATATTTAGGAACAGAGGCAGTACATTACACAAAATCATAGGTGGCATGTAGGAATTCCAGTACACTACATTAGGCTCCCTTAGAGTGCCTGCTAGTCCAGCACACAGAGTCATGGCTAGTTTATGCTACGCACACAATCATTAATTGGTGGTTTAAATATGCGCAAGGGATATGCAATGTATTATCATGTAGAGATGTCTGAAATTAGCCGTGTCAACTTGCAGATAGGGTTACACAATGAAAAAGTACAAGATGTATGTGGCAATTTCATGGAACATCGCAAAAAAAGGAGAGCCAGCAGTGAACCTATACAGTGTGCTATGGTACGTCACTCCTCCATTGCAATCATCGTGACATGTTATTTGTATGTCAGTTCTATTGGCCAAGTTTCTTAGGGACAATTATTATGAGTTATCCTAAGAAAATAAGCACTTGTGAATATAAGCTCCATGTAATAAGCCAACTAGTTCTTTTCATTGCGTCTTCAGCTTATCTTTGGTATGATCAGTGAAAAGTCTAGATTGCATTATATTTTTTCAATTTGCTGCCCATATGAAAATTAATTTGACTTGCAAACATCACAAATTGAACCCAGTGCAGTAATTAATATGATAGGAAAACATACCATCACTATTTGCTCAAAATGCAAATACAAAGATACCATCTACTTGGCACAATCTACTTTGGTCAATGTTTTCCATAGAGATCCCATTGCCTAATTTAAACGAAAAACACATGACCCACATTTAAATGAAGAACAATTATTTATTGAAATTCGATGGTCCAAGTGGCTGGTTATTATCATATAGCAGCACCACCTGAAAGCATCATATAGCAGCAGCTCATAGCAACTCATCATATAGCAACAGCAGCAGTGTGCAATTCATCATATACCAGCAGCAGCTCATAGCAATTCATCATATAGCAGCACCAGGAGCAACTCATAGCAATTCATCATATAGCAGCAGCAGAAGCAGGTCATAGCAATTCATCATATAGCATCAGCAGAAGCAGCTCATAGCAATTCATCATACAGCAGCAGCAAGAGCAGCTTATACAAACTCATCATATAGCAGTAGTAGCTCATGGCAATTCATCGTATAGCAGCAGCAACAGCTCATAGCAATTCATCATATAGCAGCAACAGCTCATAGCAATTCATCATATAGCAGCAGCAGGAGCAGCTCACAGCAATGCATCATATAGCAGCAGAAGAAGCAGCTCATAGCAATTCATCGTATAGTGGATCAGAATGAAAATTTGGCAAAAAATCATAGGAGGTCCTCACCATGTTGGATGAGCTCATCCTTCAACACCACCTCAAGGCCACGGCCTGGGAGGTGGGGAGGGGGAATAAGGTGCCTTCTGCCGCAGTGTGGCATCAACCGTAGTTGTGCAGCGCCTGCCGGAGTAGTGCGTTGGATGAACCACAGTGGAGCAGCTGTTGGAGACCATGAGAATGAGGGGCGGCGCCAGAGGGAGGAGCAGCCAGGGAGATGTGCCCCTACCCACCGGCCATGTAGCCTAGCTGGACAGAGCATCGTCGAGGACCAGGCCAGATGGGACTAGTGGCGACGGCTTGCTGGAGGAACCATAGTGCTGTAGGCAGGGAATCGAGATAGAGGGAAAGGGGAGAGGAGATGCAAGTGGGAAGGGCAATGAACACTTGCGTGTTTGTTTTTACTTGAGGGTGAGGTGTGACGCGGGCGTCACCAGTTGCATTTTGAGTGTAATATAGGCAGACAATAGAGTCATTTCACTATTCCCCTTCCCTTCAATTTTTAGTGAGGTTCTACCCGAAACACCCCCCTCCAAAGCGAAATTAGTTAAGCCCAAGCCCATAACTCAAAAATGACTTCTTTACATGTTTTATGGCTTATTTTGACAATAAGCCCTGAAAAGGCGGAATAGAACTGGCCCTTAACCTGCAATTCAATTGTGCGTGCAATGATGAATCACTCATGTCTGCTATAGTGTACATTTAGGCATCATCATACATGGCATAACCTAATACATGTGCATTCCATTGTAGAATCTGGAATATGCAATGTTTATGTTAGTTCATACGTTGCACATGATGTTTAAATGCCCCTTAAATCTGGTCAGTCAAGTGATGGTCTTTAAGCCTCCTTCTTTGCTTCTTTTCTTGATATGTAAGATTTGCTCACACATCTGTTCAATTGCTTGTTTGCATCAGCCAGCCATACTAGGACTGTTTGCTTTGATTACTTGTTGTTCTTGACCTAACACTCTAACAAAGCTTGTCAACGATTTAAACACTAAGGGCTGCTATAGTTGGGCCTTTTCTAACTCATAGGTGACATAAAGGTTTGGCTGTACACTAAAGTAGGCTCGCCAAGAGTACCTGGAGATCCAGTTCGAAGGTATGCCTAGTTTTTACATAGTGCAGACATAGTAAATGCTCATTTCATTGTGTGCAAGTGCAAGAGATGCGGCATGTTTCATTATGTGGTGTTGTTTTGTTATAATCTCATCCTTTTGTGTTCACAGACTGGAAAGTATGCATATTTATCTTCCAAGGAGACGAGTAACTAGTTTGTGTCACCTTGCAGAGGGGGTGCAATGAGGATAAGATTGAGGATTTCCAAGTACAAGATGTTAGGAAGGAGCCTTGCAAGAGAAGTAGGAGCTGCGCTGAGCCTCTTCAACCTGTTAAGGTAAGTCACTGTATCCAACTCAACAGTTCAATTCCTTGTTTGTTTCAGGCATAGTTAATTTGCTCTTTTCAATTGCTTTATTTGTCCTCAGTTAATGAGATGCCCAAAGAATGATGCCTAATGTTGGGTACTTGTATAACTATTAGTTGACATAATTAAAGGCCTTACCATTTAATTACTCTGCCAAAGTGTGTCTGAAGCTTTGAAGTCTATTAACCAACTATTATTGCATGAGGCTCACAATCTAGTTTATACTAGGCTAATGATTGCATAGTTTTGCTTGCTGTAGTATGTTTGTATGAAACCCTCTGCTGTTCATTATGCCCCCTAAGACTTTAATTGAGCTACAGAATGGCCAACTGCTTGCTTACTTCTACGCAACGTGCTGTCTAAATTTGTAACTTGTCTGTGTTTTGGATTGGGCCCCAACATCATGCTCCTCTGGTGAGCTAAGAGAGATTTCTGTATGCAGGCTGCACAGACTACCTTTTTTATAATTTTTAAAATATCACCTGCTTATGCTTCATGACGTGTAACATTATTGTTAGTCCTGTTTTGCCATGTACAAAATAGTCTGTCTTGCTCGCTTCACTGTTGTAAAATATCACCTGCTTATGCTTCATGAGATGCCCAAACATTTCAGGATGAAGTGACATCAACACAAAGAGTTGAGAGCAGTGCGGCATGGCCGTTACCGAATGATTATGGATTGGAATTGGAATGCGTTGATGTTCTCGAGCATCAACTAGAGGTGGGAAGACAACGTGTACATGATTATGCTTCATGAGATTCCCAAACATTTCAGGATGAAGTGACATCAACACAAAGCATCGGCTGCCTCGTTCTTTCTACGATCAATGTGCTCCACTTGATAACCTTTGAAGTGACCAGCAATGGCGTCAACCGCTCGACGATAAGCCACCATGAGTGGGTCTTTAGAATCCCAACTACCTGAAACTTGCTGAGCCACCAAGTCTGAATCACCAAAGCACCTGACCCGGCTTAAATTCATCTCCTTGGCCATGTGTAGACCATGAAGCGAGGCTTCATACTCAGCTGCATTGTTACTGCAAGGGAACATTAATCGTAGCACGTAACCAAATTTATCACCATGCGGGGAAGTCAAGATAACTCCAGCCCCCGAGCGCTCAAGCTGCCGAGACCCATCAAAATGGATTGTCCGGTAAGTGTTGTACGGCTTATCTTCACGCATCTGCAACTCTGTCCAGTCATTGATGAAATCCACAAGAGCTTGAGATTTGATAGTTGTCCTTGGGGTATATTTCAACCCATGAGGTCCCAGTTCAATGTCCCACTTGGCCACTCGTCCTGTGGCTTCTCGGTTTTGAATTATATCACCTAAAGGGGCTGAGCTAACCACAATATTAGGATGACCAAGAAAATACTGCTGCAATTTGCGACTGGCCATAAACACCGCATATACTAGCTTCTGCCAATGAGGATATCTTTGCTTTGACTCAATCAGAACTTCACTGACATAATAAGCTGGTCTTTGAACCAGATACTCCTTACCAGGATCCTTCCGTTCCACCACGACTGCAACGCTGACGGCTCTTATGTTTGCCGCTACATACAAGAGCAATGGTTCCTTCTCAATGGGAGCTGCGAGAACCGGCGGCTCAGCAAGCTGCTTTTTAAGCGCCTTGAACGCCTCGTTGGCAGCATCACTCCAAAAAAATTGATCTATCTTCGTCATCATCTGGTATAGAGGAATAGCCTTCTCTCCGAGGCGGCTTATAAACTGGCTTAAAGCTGCAATACGACCCGCCAGCCGTTGAACATCATTGAAACAAGCCGGCTTAGCTAGTGATGTTATTGCCTTGATTTTCTCCAGGTTAGCCTCAATGCCTCTCTCAGAGACCAAGAAGCCCAAGAGCTTGGCTGCAGGCATACCGAAGACACACTTGGCCAGATTGGGCATCATCTTGTAGATCCGGAGATTATCAAAGGTTTCTTTCAGATCATCCAACAGAGTTTCCTTCTTTCTGGGTTTTACCACAATATCATCCACATAGGCATGAACATTACGCCCGATTTGACTGTGAAAACAGTTCTGCACACAACGCTGATAAGTCGCCTGGGCACTCTTGAGTTGAAAAGGCATATAGACATAGCAGAAAGCTGCAAAAGGCGTGATGAAAGCCGTCTTCTCTTGGTCTTTGAATGCCATCTTGATCTGATGGTATCCAGAATAAGCATCCAGAAAACACAAGCTCTCGCAACCCGCCGTAGCATCTATGATTTGATCAATACGAGGGAGAGCAAAGGGGTCAGCAGGGCAAGCCTTGTCAAGGTCTGTGTAATCCACACATATGCGCCAAGTACCTTTTTTTAAGTACGAGCACCGGATTAGCCAACCACTCCGGGTGAAAAACTTCAACGATGAACCCTGCTGCTAAGAGCCGGGCCTTCTTCTCCAATGGCCTTGCGCCTCTCCTCGTGGAAACGACGAAGGAATTGCTTGACCGGTTTAAACTTGGGATCAATATTGAGAGTGTGCTCAGCAAGTTCTCTCGGTACACCTGGCATATCTGAAGGTTTCCATGCAAAGATATCCCGGTTCTCATGGATGAACTCGATGAGCGCACTTTCCTATTTTGGATCCATATTGGCACTAATGGTGAACTGCTTGGTTGAATCGCCGGGGACAAATACAACCTTCTTAGTATTGTCTACCAATTTAAACTTTAGCAGCGGGTCCTGTTCTGTTGTTGGCTTCTTCAACGGAGTCATATCCGCTGGGTCAATGTTATCCTTATAAAACATCAATTCTTCCATCGCACAGACTGACTCAACATACGCAGCATCACCTTCCTCACATTCCAGACCTATTTTCCGATCACCATGAACTGTGATAGTACCCTTGCGACCCG
The DNA here is from genome assembly GCF_018294505.1 of Triticum aestivum. NCBI lineage: Eukaryota > Viridiplantae > Streptophyta > Magnoliopsida > Poales > Poaceae > Triticum > Triticum aestivum. Next base: position 335,366,358 of record NC_057799.1, read on the forward strand.
GCATCTTAAGCTGCACATAAACATAACAAGGCCGTGCCATGAACTTGGCATAAGCCGGCCATCTAAACAGAGCGTGATAGGGACTTCTGATCTTGATGACTTCAAAGTTTAATGTCTCTGCACTATAGTTATTTTGATCACCGAAAGCTACTTCCAGAGCAATCTTACCACCTGGATAGGCTAACTTACCCGGTACTACTCCATGAAAAACTGTAGAGGACGGCTTAAGATCTTTGTCAGCTAGATTCATCCGGTGGAAAGTGTCATAGTAAAGGATGTTAATACTGCTGCCTCCATTGATGAGCACCTTAGTGAACATGTAGCCCCAACCTGTGGTGGTATAACAAAGGCTAACTGACCCAGATTATCAACTCGAGGTGGGTGATCCTCACGGCTCCATACAACTGGCTGCTCTGATCATCGTAAATATCGCGGCACAGCTGGCTCAACTGCACTCACCGCACACTTATGAATTTTCTGATCCCGCTTGCATAAGCTAGTGGTAAAGACATGATACTGCACACTACTCAGCTATTTCGGGTTGCTCTGATACCCTGACTGCTGCTGCTGATTACCCTGGTTGGACTGCTGGTTAAAGCCCCCCTGACCACCTTGTCCTTGAAAACTAGAACTTGAACCACCGCCTCCAAAGCCAGGTCTGTGTGAGCCAGAGCCAGCCGCGTCATGTGGCCCATTACCATGTTGTGGTCCTGGTTGAGGTTGTAATTCATGTACTCCCTCATGATGCTACAATCCTTTCACAGGTGCGTTGATGGCCTATCAGGCCAGCTATGCTTTGGACAGGGTTGGTTCAACATTGCCTCTAGATTAGACCTTGACCCTCTAGATTGGGGCTGGAACTTTCCCTTGCTGCGGGGATCATTGTGCTGCACATTAGTGTTAGCCACAAAATCTGAGCCACCATTCGTGTGCTTGCGCTTACCATTGTTACCTTGACTCGTCATATTCTGTTGCTGCCCCTTGCCGTTTTTCTTCCCCTTACCAGATTTCTCCTCATCTGAATCAGGGTCCTTAGTATTGTCTGAGTCGGCGTACTTAATAAGAGCCGCCATGAGCTCTCCCATGTCACTACAATGGCGCTTAAGCCGCCCTAGCTTCTGTTTGAGGGGAGCAAACCGGCAGTTCTTCTCTAAGATTAGAACAACAGAGTCGGCGTTGATGCTACCTGATGAATGGAAAATGGCGGAGACCCTGCGCACCCAATGTGAGGTGGACTCGTCTTCTTGCTGGATGCAAGTGTCTAGGTCGATGATCGACATGGGCTGCTTGCATGTATCCTTGAAATTCTGAATAAACTTCATTTTCAATTCGGTCCAGGAGTTGATGTAGTTAGGAGGCAAGCCTTTTAACCAGGTACGGCCGGCCCATCCAACATCAAGGTGAAATATTTCGCACACACAACATCGTTAGCATCCAACATCTTCATGGCCAATTCATAACTTTTGATCCAAGCATCCGGAGGTAGATCATCCGTGTAGTTAGGCACCTTGCGAGGGCCCTTGAAGTCTTTAGGTAGCCGCTCATTACTCAAAGCTGGTACCAGGCACGGCACCCCCACGGTTCTAGAGGTCATCCCTGCCTCCATGGACACAGACGGGTTAAAGCGAGGCTGCTGATGAGCCGTCAACTGAGCCGCTAACTCCGCCTTCTGGCGTGCCCTAGCCTGATCCGCTAGAACTTGAGTATTATTATCGGCACATGGTGGGTCATGCCTACGTGGCTGGTTATGGCGGCGTTCACTGCTCCAGACTGCTGGTGACTCAATATGACGACTGTAACTTCGGCTGTGACGCGGAGTCGAATGGATCCGATCACGACTATAGGAGTAAGCCTCCTATTAGGCCACCGCCATTTGAAGAAGCCCCACAACTTTCCGGGCTTTAACCGCCAAGGGAGACTCGCCTTGCAACGGAAGAGCCGCCAGCCGTGACACCGCAGCGATCATGTTGTCCAGAGGGTTAGAAAAATGAACCGGCGGTGTTGGCACTTGCTGGGGCGGGGTTAGATTCAAACGAAGCGGATCTGCCACATGAGGTTGAGCTGTCGCTCCTGCCGCGGGTACTTCACCGGTCCGGTTCAACTCGGGCGCGTTACTGGGCCCTGCTCCAAGGGTATTAAAAAGATTCCCTGTGTCATAATCCAGAGGCAAACGACTCTGATGCCTCCTTTGCAACCGCGTTAGATGCAGTCTGATCTGAACTCAATCGGAAATCCCTGGCTTGAATCCGTTGTGACTGTGCGTCCAAGGCGGCTCACTCCGTCGCCATTCGAGTGTTCTCAGCATTAAGTTCTTCCTTGGCTTGAGCTATCCCCTCTCGCAGTTTTGCGACGTCCACCTTATGCTGTGCTTTAGTCTCTGGGGTCACCTCCACCCCCATCAGAGCTGCTAAGGCATCTAGGAGCTCAGACAAAACCTGAGCTAGTGGCCGCATGGAACCGCTTGCCCCAGCTGTTGAACCGGAAGTCATCGCCGCAGCAGTTGGGGAACGGAGAGCCGGTTAGGTCCCAGCCATGAAGATCGCAGCCCTACTTCGCGGCTCATAAGGGTCCAGAATACTATCGCCATCAGAATAGACCCCAAGGCCTCCATGTTGCAGCTGATACATTGAGCCAGTCTCACCGGTCGAAGACTCATCATTAGAAGATGGTCGTCTCTCCTCCGGATATAGATCCTTCCTCAAGTTCCACCCCATGGATGAAACCCACAAAGGCGTGCTTCACAGCGGTTTGAACCTTGGTGGGTCATGCACGCCGAGCCGTCTTGATGATGTCAGTGCAGATGTCCGGCTCAGGGCCCGATTCGCTGATCTTGCCGATGAAGACGTGGGTTCCACCGAAAGGGACCCGGTACCCATACTCAATTGAGCCGGCCTCGGGGCCCCATCCTGCGTCGTCAACGCAGAGCTTGCCGCGATGACTCTTTGTCATCTGGCCCACAGCGTATCCCTTGATCCCTGCGAAGTTGCCCTTCAAGAACTCAAAACCACCGTGCGCCAGCCCCACAGTGGGCGCCAACTGTCGTGGACTTAACACGACAGATGTCCTAGTGAAAGGACTTAGGTGTGGAGCCATCGCAACTAGGTTAGATTATAGGGGTTAACCAGGACAAAGGAAACAGAGAGTTTATACTGGTTCGGCCCCTCGCAACGAGGTAAAGGCTTACTCCAGTTTGGGGTTGTATTGCTTGGGTTTCGATTACCAGGGAGCGAATACGCTTGACCTAGTTCTCGATCTCTTGTTTCTTGAGTTAACACGATGCCGGTTCACCCCTTTATATACACAGGTTGATGACCGGCGGCTTACAGTGTCCCGGCCGGCTTATACATAACATGTCCTACTCGGTGACTAACTAAGCTTGCCTTACAATACAAGTTAACCATATGGCGGTTCGTCCTCTCGGACTTCAAGTCGCCTCTGGGCCTTGGGCCTTCAACAAACTTCTTTCATGACCCACCATCTTCACTTATTAACTCGCCAGTGGTATGACCCGGCCCTTCCTGGGCGGGTTATACCCAATAGTTATATTCCCAACACCGGCAGTAGAGCAGGCCTTGCCCGTGGAGAAAGAAGAAGATACCGTCCAACCATACTATGAATACCTCACTCCCACGGAGATTGAAGCCTTTAGGATCATCAAAACGGTTCGTGTTCAAAACAAACATCTCACTCGTGAAACTATTTTATTGCAAGAGCACAGCATTTCCCTTCGGAGCATCATCCGAAGATTGGAGTATCTTTTGAGCCTAAAGGAGAAGGACGAACCGTCTACTACTTCATCACCACCACATGCTTCTTCATCACCAAAGGAGACTTGAGTATCAGGTATGGGCACTCCCCTTGGCTTGTGCCAAGCTTGGGGGAGGTGCCCCAACATCTTAGTCGATCCTTAGTAATCTTTTGCTTTAGTTGAATAAAAGTTTAGTTCGATCGTTTCTTTTCAAGTGTTTGCTCAGCGATCTATCCTTGTAATCGTGTGCGAGATATGTAATAAACTTTAGTTTGAGTTTTGTTTTCTTACTTTCATGTTCAATAAAAGAAAGGAAATAAATGAAAAAGATCATATGTTAATCTTATGGTAAGTAATGACATCACATAAGGAAGAGTACAAGTAGGAAATTTTATTGGAGATTTACAAACATAGCATTGGTCAATTATGCAATTCATGAAAGAATTAATAAGGGACGAGAACATTCACATGCAAATACACTATCTTGGACATCTTTTATGATTTTAAGCCCCCATCAAAATATTATATGCCAAAATTGTTGACATTGGACAAGGAAGACAACGTAATGATTTATGTTTGTTCATATTCACATAGAAGTTATATTGTCATAGATCCTTTAACATGTGGTGCTTGCCCCCCATCTTTGCTAGCCAAAAATTTCGCACTAAGTAGAGATACTACTTGTGCATCCAAAACCCCTTAAAACCCCAAATCTTGTTTTGAGAGTCCACCATACCTACCTATGGATTGAGTAGGATCCTTCAAGTAAGTTGTCACTGGTGCAATAAGGCAATAAATATTGCTTCTAAATGTGTTAGATCATGTAGTGTAAGGGAAAATTGAGCGTTGTACGAACTTGTGATGGTAAAGAATAAAAGTGACAGACTGCATAATAAAGGTTGCTATCATAACGGGCAATATAACATGACGTTCTTTTGCGCTAAGTGTCGGTGTACAAAACTAGGGGCTCTCCTTTTAACCACTCTACTTGTGCACGGGCAGTCAGAGCCGCACCTGCGGCCACACTTAGCAGGGCAGAGGAGGGAAGCCAAAGGCACAAGATGGGCAAAGCAACGCCAAGACCAGAGACACAAAGAGCAAGAGGGCGAGGTGGACTCCACCGGCAAGACCCTTTCCGGGGCGGCCTCCGCAGCCCCGGCAAGAGCCTTGCCGGGGCAACTTGCCCAACGCCAGCATAGCGCGCCACCCTTGAGCCCAAGGGTTCCGACACCATCAACCACATTGGAACGAAGGCCCGGGAAGCACCTCCATGGTGGCATGCAGATCTTTGTGAAGTTCATAAGCACACAAGATCAGATGAGGACCAGAAGACGACGATCCTCGGCAAGATCCTTGCCGAGGAAAGCCACGAGACCACCGGCAAGATCCTTGCCGGGGACAACCGCGATGCCACGACAAGACCCTTGCCGGGGCCCCGGCAAGATCTTTGTCGAGGACACCTGTGGGGCCACAGCCAGACCCACGTCTACCAAGACTCCACCGCCGTTCCCATACAGCTGCCAGCCCAACCAGCTGGGCAGGCACCTGCATGGCAACGTGCGGCCTCCAGGCCAACTCAGCAAGCACCTGCGTGGTGGCATGCAGATCTTCATGAAGACCCTACCACCATGCCATCTCAGCGGCCTGCCAGCCTACATGGCACTGCATGCCTCGTTTGCCTGGACGCGTGTCGGAGCGAGGCGGAGCGGAGACGGACGGGACGGGCCTCGTTGCCGTCCCCAATAAAGCAACGGGACACCTAAGGAGCGCATTTAATGCGCCTTGTCCCGTAATGATAGGCGATAGGCTTGTACACTGTATACCTTTCCACCTCCTGTGTGCCACTTTGGCGACCCCTTTCCACTATAAAAGGAGGCCCGAGGCGTACTGGAGAAGGATTCAGATCTTTTGGACTACGCACGCACCACAGCTAGTTTGAGAGCTCAAGAACACTCAAATATACACCAAAGTAGGACTAGGGTATTACGCATCCTCGCAGCCCGAACCTGGGTAAACGATCCTTGTGCTGACTACTAGACCCGCTCTTTGCACAACCCCGCGCCCGCCAACCGTAGAAGGGATCCCAGTGATTCCATAGGTGTCGTTTCCATCAACATCTTTGGCGCGCCAGGTAGGGGGAGCGCAGTTGTGAAAATCCGGTCTAGCAGTTAGTTTAGCAGTTCTTCATGGCCATGGCTCCCAAGTAGAAGGCGATCATGGCGATCGGATCATCAGGGGCCAAACGGCCCGTACCAGTGCGGGCGAGTGGTGGGGCGGTTGCGTATGGAAACCGAGGCGCATCCCGCGAACACCCACATCGCTCTAGCAGTCAAAGCCTGGCGAGCGGCGTCGTTCGTGCGCGGGACAACGGGCCGCACGCCGCCAAATCGAAAGACGGAGCCGCCCCCCCCCCCCCCGCAGGCGACGCGGGTCCCTCCAAGGGCGACACCGTGCCACCCATAGGTGGCGCGGCGACTTCCAAGACGCCTACGCCGACGCCCACGACGCGCTCTTCCCAGGTTGTGCGCGACGAGCAGCGTCACCATGCTGGTGACCCCGGGCGCCGCCGTGGGAAGAGTCCTGTGCCTCATTCGCTGGATGTGGAAGGCAAGGATGCAGGCCGAGGCACTGGCGAAAATGGCGCACAACCGCAAGGCCGTGATAGAGCTCCTTCTAACGTGGTTAGAAGTCGGAGCGCATCACGGTCCATGCAGCTTTCACCGCCACCCACGCCAGCAGAAGCTTTGGCGCACGCGCAGTTGGTCCTCGACTTTCCTCCTACTGCGGAAAAGCTCGACGAGTGGAGAGCCACCATCCGGAGCCTCGTCGGCATTGCCAACAAAGATGAGCCGCGATCAGCGGGGCCCTCGGGCCGGCGCTCCGTCGAGGCACCGCATGCCAGTGGTGGAAGGACCAGAGGTGCTACGGCCACGGTGCACTCTCCTCCCCCACGCCAGCCACCGCGGGTGTCGGTCCGTCGTGATGACGCTTGTGATAACATTTTCATAGCGTTGTCCGACCCACGGATCCACCGCGATCAGCGCCAAGTTCTTCGGGAGCGAGCCCATGAAGACGCTCGAACCACCATCGAGCGTCGGCGTGAAGCACGCCATCAGTCAGATAGGCGGGCGGGGCCCACTATGGACCACCCAGCACCGGGAGGCTCTGGCGGCCTACCCTACGAGGTGGGTTGCCCAGCCTTTACCCGTGAGCTGCGGCAGTTCCAGTAGCCTCCCACCGCACGTTCAAGCCCGACGTTGGCGAGAAGTACAACGGCAAGACCCACCCGTCGAAGTTCCTCAGCATCTACACCATTGTGATGCAAGCTGCTGGAGCTCGCGACGACAAGGTGCTTGCCAATTACTTTCCGTTGGCGCTTAAACCCAACGTCATGTCATGGTTGATGCACTTGCCAGTGGATTCTATTTCTTCTTGGTCGGATCTGTGCCATGAGTTTGTTGGCGCCTTTACGGGGGGCCACCAAGCTCATGGCCAGGCAAGCGATTTGCATATCGTCCCCCAAAAGGAAGGTGAAAACCTGCGGAAGTACATACAGAGGTTCATTCGGGTGCAGTACAACATCCCAGATGTTCATCCCATCGTCGTAATCATAGAATGTGCGCAACCGCAAGATGTGTGAAGAGCTGGCGATGAACAAGGTCAAAGATGTGGCCGAACTTTATGTTCTGGCTGATAGATGAGCTCGGGCTAAAGAGGGGAGGAACTACCCCGGCGAGGACGCCGGTGCGGAAACTGACTCCACAGACGAAGACACAGCCGCCCCGATGAAGAAGGGCCGACGCTACAACAGGAAGCGCAAGGGCAAGACCGTGCTTGCCGTCGAGGGATCCGAGGACACCGGTGCTAAGAAGGCCAAGGCAGACGACCCCGGCAGGAAATTGCCGGGTGCGCCGCTTGCCGGGCCTTGGCGGCTGCCGATAAACCAGGAGACTCCGACAAGCAATACTGCAAGATCCACCGCACCAAGGGCCACGACCTCCAGAACTGCCGGCAAGTTGAGCTGCTTGCTGAGAAGCAAAAGGCTGAGTATGAGAGGTGGGAGAAGGAGAAGGGTCAGGATGGTGCGGAGGGATCCGACAAGAATCATGGCGGCCAAGGAGGTCGCCGCGACAAGGATAACCAACAAGAGAGGCCCGCTCGGGGCCGTGAAAAGAAGCAAGAAGAGGACGATCATGACGAGGATGACGAGTCCGGCGAGCATGAGTTCCAGAAGGCTACGAAGGCCATGTGTGTCGACGGTGGCGCCTCGCGGCACACCTCTCGCCGCCTGCTCAAGCAGTGGGCACGTGAGATCGCAGCAGCGGAACCATCATTCGTTGCTCAAAAGACACTGAAGTGGTCCAGCACGCCTATCATTTTTGACACCGAGGACCACCCTGATCGCACAACTGCGATCGGGTGTTTGCCGTTGTTGGTTTCGCCAACAATACGCAACCTCAAGGTGACAAAAATGCTAGTTGACAGCAGGCCGGTCTGAACTTGATCTCGCCTGTTGTGATCAAAAGGCTGCAGATTCTTGATGGAGACCTCGAAGAGACAGGCACATTTGAAGGGGTCAACCCAGGAAGGAGTCATCCGAAGGGTAAGGTCACGCTGCCCGTGACGTTTGGAGGCGAGTTTAACTACAGGACAGAGAGGATTGTTTTCGATGTAGCCGAGATCCCCTTGCCCTACAATGGGATTCTTGGCCACCCAGCACTAGCCAAGTTCATGGCGGCCTCGCATTACACCTACAACACGCTGAAGATGCCTGGGCCGATGACAATCATCACCGTCACCTTCGACAAGAAAGATGCGCTGATCTGCGCTGACCAACTCTACTGGGAGGCAGTTGCAGCGACTGCCGCCAAGGCACTTGCTCCTGCCGCCGAAGCCCCGGGAGGGAAGAAGACCGGCAAGACCTCTCGCACCCACTCCGGCAAGCGCACCTTTTCGGAGTGTAGTGCTCCCGTCGAGGACGTGACGGAGAGCTCCACCGGCAAGAGCAAGAAATTCAGAGCCACACCACCAGAGACCAAGAAGGTGTCCGTCAAGGAGGATGGCACGGGAGGGGCTTTCACCATAAGCTCCACCCTCGACGGCAAATAGGAAGGCGCGCTCATCACTTTCCTACGGGCGAATGTCGATGTGTTTGCGTGGCAAGCATCCGACATCCCCGGCGTTCCCAGGGAGGTTATTGAGAACCATCTTGCTGTCTGTCCTCATGCGCGACCCGTCAAGCAGAAGGTCAGGAAGAAAGCTCTGGAATGGCAAGAGTTCATCACAGAGGAAGTCAGGAAGTTAGAAGCAGCAGGCTTGGTGAGGGAAGTGCTCCATCCGACGTGGTTGGCCAATCCGGTGGTGGTGCGCAAGGCAAATGGGAAGTGGAGACTGTGTATTGATTACACAGACATCAATAAGGCTTGTCCAAAGGACCCTTTCCCATTGCCGCACATCGACCAGATTGTTGACTCCACGGCCGGGTGTGACTTATTATCATTCCTCGACGCTTACTCGGGATACCACCAGATCTTCATGACGAAAGAAGCTGAAGAGAAGACAGCATTCATCACCCCATGTGGTACGTATTGTTTTTTACGAATGCCTTTCGGGTTGAAGAGTGCTGGCTCAACGTTTGCAAGAGCAGTCCAAATTGGTTTTGAGCCCCAGCTACATAGAAATATGGAAGCTTATATGGATGACATAGTGGTCAAAACCAAGGACAGGCCAACACTCGTACAAGATTTAGAAGAGACATTTGCAAATTTGCGGAAGATCAACCTCAAGTTGAACCCTGAGAAGTGTGTCTTCGGTGTTCCGTCCAGACAACTTCTCGGGTTCTTTGTGTCACAGCGCGGGATCGAGGCGAATCCAGATAAGATCAAGGCCATTGAGCAAATTGAGGCACCTAAGCGGATCAAGGATGTGCGTCGCCTCACTGGCTGTGTTGCCGCCATGAGCAGGTTCATCTCCAAGTCTGCTGAGCGTGCCCTTCCCTTTTTCAAAATCTTGAAGAAGGCGGGCCCAATGGAATGGACCCCAGAGGCCGAAGCAGCACTACAGGATTTGAAGAAATAACTCTCCTCTACACCGATACTGGTTGCGCCTAAACCACAAGAGCCGTTGCTGCTGTATCTACCGGCAACAAACCAAGTGGTCAGCGCCGCGCTAGTGGTGCAGAGGGAGGTCGATGAAGAGGCAGTGGCAACGGCATGACTGGCGGATGGCGAGCCAGAGCTCCCCTCTGCAGGGCCTGGTGCCGGCAAGACAACGCCCCCGGCAGAGTCTGACACCGGCGGGACACGGCCTGCTCAACCAAATGAAGTGGTGCAGAAGAATAAGATTATGTAGCACCCGGTTTACTTTGTCAGCTCCCTCTTGCAGGGGGCTAGATCAAGGTACTCCGGCGTGCAGAAATTGCTCTTCGGCCTCCTTATGGCCTCGAGGAAGCTGCGTCATTACTTCCAAGCACACGAAATCTCCGTCGTCACCCGCCTCCCATTGCACCCGAGATATTATAGAAATTGGTCATATTGATCTGTCGTCTTGTTCTCGATAGGAACTTGCTGCTGTCTTGGTTGGTCTGAGAGCAGGCACTGTCTCTGAACACCCTTTTACTGAGATTTCGCATTCCTATTCCGATTGGCAGAAGCCTTTCTTTTTGTTTGTGCCGCCCTATGGCGATTTCTTACTCAACGTTTGCACTTTCTTACCAACTCTTGTACAAGTTAGGTTCAGCGTTATTCTGACGGCAACGGATATTGCATAACCCAGACGCAACCGAGAGGATTGTGGAATGGGCCTTGGAACTGTCGAGCTTTGGTTTGAAGTATGAAAGTACTTCGACAATCCAGAGTAGAGTCTTGGCAGAGTTCAGTGCAGAATGGACCTCAACGCCCGACGAGGAGATCCAGGAGACCACTATTCGCGGCAAGGAAACAAGTCGCAACTGGATTATGTACTTTGACGGGGCTTTCTTGCTGCAAGGCGCTGGTGCTGGTGTGCTGCTCGTTGCACCCACCGGAGAGCACCTCAAGTATGTAGTCCAGATGCACTTTCCCAGGGAGATGTCAACGGACAACACTGCTGAATACGAGGGGTTGCTTGCCGGTCTCAGGATCACGGCAGACCTTGGAATCAAGAAGCTCATCATCAGGGGTGATTCACAGCTTGTCGTCAAGCAAGTTAACAAAGATTATCAAAGCCCGTTGATGGAGGCCTACGTAGATGAGGTGAGGAAGCTGGAGGAGCATTTTGACGTTATACAAGCGGAGCATGTTCCCCGAGTGGAGAACGACATCGCCGACTACCTGTTGAAACGTGCTGCCCTCAAACTACATGTGGAACCAGGTACTTTTGGGCTTCGGTTAACTCAACCATCCATTGAACCATCAATAGAGCAGAACAAGAGGAGGAAATCAGGGCCCGGCAAGTACTTTCCCGCCGAGCTCCCAGGTGCCGCCGACAAGGATGTTGCCGTGGACACTGAGCCTGCCATGGGGCAACAGACTCCGGCAGGGCATCAAGCCCTGGCCGTAGAGACAGCCGCTCCCATGGCAGAGGAAATTCCTTTGGTCCTTGCCGTCGAGCCCCAGGCTCCGGCATGGGCACAGCATACCGTCTGATTCCTCCAAACAGGGGAACTCCCTAAGGAGCAGGAAGAAGCAGAGAAAGTAGCCCGTCAGTCTTCCATGTATCAGTTCGTCGACGACGTTCTGTACAGAAAAAGACCAAACGGTGTGAAATTGAAGTGCATTCCCCGGGAGGAAGGACTGGAGCTGTTGGCATAGATACACGGAGGCATATGTGGCTCCCACATAGGTTCGAGGGCCCTTGCCGGCAAGGCATTCCGGCAAGGTTTCTTCTGGCCCACAACCCTCTAGGATGCAACGACACTAGTAACCAAGTGTGAAGCGTGCCTAGTTCCATTCAAAGAAGCTTCATCAACCAGCTCAAGCTCTTCAAACAATCCCTCTTTCCTGGCCATTCTCGGTCTAGGATCTCGACATACTAGACCCTTTCACCGTGATGTTCGGGGCTTTGAGTACTTGTACGTTGCAATCGACAAGTTCACAAAGTGGCCGGAGGTGGAGGTAGTGAGAAAGGTGATAGCACAATCAGTCGTCAAATTCTTCAAGGGGCTAGTCTGCCGTTTTGGTGTCCCAAATAGAGTCATCACCGACAATGGCACGCAGTTCACGAGCCGTGTCTTCATGTAGTACATCCAGGACCTTGGCAGCAAGGTCTGTTTTGCCTCTGTTGCACATCCACGAAGCAATGGCTAGGCTGAGAGGGAAAATGCCAAAGTGTTGCGAGGCCTCCAGACAAGGAATTTTGACCGGCTACATAGGTGTGGACGGCGCTGGATTGATGAATTGCCGACGGTTCTTTGGTCAATCAGAACGACACCAAATCGAGCCACCGGCCAGACACCTTTCTCCCTCGTTTACGGGGAAGAAGCAGTCCTCCCCATGGAACTCACATATGGGTCACCCCGAGTGCTCACTTATGATGAGTTTGAGCAAGAGCAATTGCGGCAAGATGACGCAACGCTCCTCGAGGAAGATCGTCTTCGGGCGGCTGTGAGAGCAGCGCGCTACCAGCAAGCCTTGCGCCGCTACCATAGCCGCAAGGTTCATGCCCGAAGCTTTGAGGAAGGCGACCTTCTTCTTCGGCGCGTTCAATCGGCTAAGAATTCTAACAAGTTGACGCTGAAGTGGGAAGGCCCTTATCGGGTAATACGAGTCACTAGGCCTGGCGCAGTCCGCCTGGAGACCGAAGATGGTATTCCAGTGAGCAACTCCTAGAACATCAAACATCTTCGCAAGTTTTACCCATAAGGCGCAGTTGCCGGGCTCCCCGGCAAACCACCTTTTGTACGAGCCTTGCTGGCAAGGCATGTAACCCTTTGTACAAAGCCAAGCGCAGACCCTGAGCATAAATAAATGAAGCGTTGGCGCCCAAAGTTTTAGCATGCATGCTAGGTTGAGTCTCTCCCTCGGTTAGGGTTGATAGTGCTTAGCAGCGACTAAACCCTAGCATAGAGGTCGAGTGTGCATCTCTCTGTTCCTTCCCATCCTTTTTTAGGTTCGCAGGGTTCATGGACATGTCTGTTGAGCTGTTTGGAGGAAAAAGAACAGGCTAGCGCCCCGACCCCGGCAAGCCAAGGTTGCCGGGGGCTGCGGGTCCAAAGGTCCGACTGCGTCAAGCCAAGACTACCGGGGGCTGCAACAACAGATAAGTTTTTCATTCCCCACTCCCTACTTCCGTATTAAACTTGAACGTACAAGACTTCGCTCACTCTTATACCATCATGCTCCCTTTTTCCCATGTCCAAAAAACCTTACTTTGGGCCGGGACTTGGTCGTAGCGCGGTGGGAAGGGAACGGGCGAAAGGCCCAATCCTTCTTTGCCCCTACCTCCGCCATGGGTGTGAGTGTAATCGAGCTATAGAGCAGGAGGACGGCAATGACTATCGCTGAGTTACAATGTTTATCTTAAGATAGCGAGGACTCGTTCCCTGGTGTGGCCCCCGCCCACGCACAAAAGAAACCCGGCAAACACCCTTCTTTTCATTTATACGTTGTTAACAAGTACAATTCGTACGGAATGTATGCACAGGCGAGGGGATTAAAAGGTCTAAATTCTACTAAGGCCCGTAGGCTTACAAACTAAAAAAAGATAAGTGCCCCGTGATCTCCGTTCTTGCACTTTTCCTCCCAGGTGCGGCAGGTGAAGGAAAAAAGGGGGTGACGGGGAACGCGCCGATGGAGAGCTTGACGAGGAAGGCCCTCGGCTGGGCGCATGGCCAAGGGAGGGGCGACGCGGTCAGTCGGCGTCCCCCCGCTTGGCGCCCTCGTCGTCGCTGTCGCTGTCCTCCTCGTCATTTCCGCTTGAGGAGGAGTGTTCGTCATCAGAGGAGCTCTCCACGCAACACTTTAGGCGAGTTGCAAAGTCCCCAAAGACCTTAACGGAGAGCAGGCCGTTCTCCATTAATTTTAAGTAGAGAACGAGCCCCTCCGTCAGGCTGTGGACACGAGCGAAGGTCTTCCATCCGCGACGAAGATACATGACGTGAGGTGCGGGAAAGTCGACATCAACCCGCGTGCCGCCATTCTCCCAGCCCCTCATGTGCAAACTCAGAGTCTGTGGCAGATCGAGCTCCATCTCCCAAGCGAATGGAGCAGGGAGACGAAGACGACGGCGCACTGGCCGGTGCAGCCTGATGAAGAACTCGCGGGGCTGGTCCCCGACGTGGCCCTCCATTCGGGGAGGGACCGCTGGCGGAGGCGAGGCCGGTGCACGCCCCGTCCTCCTCTTCCACGAGCGCCACGGCGGCCTCGGCCTCGGCCCCTCCCCCTTCCTCTCGTGGCCGGCTCCGCCGCCACGAGCTCTTGGGAAGGAGGGGGACGCTGTCAAATGGAGACCCTCGTCGCCACCGTCGAAGTGCCGGCGCGCCCTCTCGCCATAGCAGAAGAAAGAAAGGAGCCAAGGTGGATGGAGATGGGTGATGAAACATTGAGGGGTGCCATCCCCCTCCCCTTCTTATAAATGGGCGGGGTCGGGGCTCGGCCGACCCACTCAACCAATTCGGGCATCAGGGGCGCAGGGAATCGAGACCGACCCGCTGCTCCAATCAGCGGCGACCCAGTTTCCTGCCTCGTCATTTAAGGCATGTGCCCCCTGCATCCGCCACCTACCATCTTCGCGGCATGGGGGACACATGGCAAGCATGCAGAAATCGAGGGGACGAGTGAGGCGACCGTTTTCCACCCCGTGATCGTAGGGCACGGGCGCATTGAAGGCCACGACCCGAGTCCACTCAGTAAATGAGCCGCGCCCCTGCGTTTTCCTCTTTTTATGGGGAAGGCGCGAGCCTCCTCTTTACCATGATGTGACGCATGAGGGTAGGAACCGCCCCACGCATGACCCCCACGTCACGCACGACCCTCCACGTCGCGCATTCAACGCGGGTCGTGGGGAAGCGCAGCGAGCGAAGGAGTTACTGCGGTAAAAATCCGCCCCGCCTGCCCGCGCACCGTTCTGGGCCTAGCCCAACAACGTGTTGCGCTTATGTGTGGCCCAGGCCCAGGGGCTCCTGTCAGTGTACAAAAGTAGGGGCTCTCCTTTTGACCCCTCTACTTGTCCACGGGCAGTCAGAGCCGCACCTGCGGCCACACTTAGCAGGGCAGAGGAGGGAAGCCAAAGGCACAAGACGGGCAAAGCAACACCAAGACCAGAGACACAAAGAGCAAGAGGGCGAGGTGGACTCCCCCGGCAAGACCCTTGCCGGGGCAACTTGCCCAATGCCAGCAGAGTGCACCACCCTTGAGCCCAAGGGTTCCGACACCATCAACCACAATGGAACCAAGGCTCGGGAGGCACCTCCATTGTGGCATGTAGATCTTTGTGAAGATCATAAGAACACAAGATCTGAAGAGGACCAGAAGACGACGATCCTCGGCAAGATCCTTGCCGAGGAAATCCACGAGACCCCCGGCAAGATCCTTGCCGGGTAAAACCGCGATGCCACGACAAGACCCTTGTCGGGGCCCCGGCAAGATCCTTGCCGAGGACACCTGCGAGGCCACAGCCAGACCCATGTCTGCCAAGACTCCACCGCCGTTCCCATATAGCTGCCAGCCCAACTAGCTGAGCAGGCACCTGCGTGGCAACGTGCGGCCTCCAGGCCAACGCAGCAAGCACCTACGTGGTGGCATGCAGATCTTCGTGAAGACCCTACCACCACGCCATCTCAGCAGCCTGCCAGCCTAAATGGCGCTGCATGCCTCGTTCGCTTGGACGCGTGTCGGAGCGAGGCGGAGCGCTAACGGACGGGGCGGGCCTCGTTGCCGTCCCCAATAAAGCAACGGGACACCTAATGAGCGCATTTAATGCCCCTTGTCCCGTAATGACAGGCGATAAGCTTGTACACTGTATACCTTTCCACCTCCCGTGTGCCACTTTGGCGACCCCTTTCGACTATAAAAGGAGGCCCGAGGCGTACTTGAGAAGGATTCGGATCTTTTGGCCTACGCACGCACCACAACTAGTTCGAGAGCTCAAGAACACTCAAATATACACCAAAGCAGGACTAGGGTATTACGCATCCTCGCGGCCCGAACCTGGGTAAACGAACCTTGTGCTGACTACTAGACCCGCTCTTTGCACAACCCCGCACCCGCCAAACATAGAAGGGATCCCAGTGATTCCATAGGTGTCGTTTCCACCGACACTAAGAGATTTAGCATACAACCAAAAAGCGCATGGCAACCTTGTCTTCCCTCTGCGAAGGTCCTATCTTTTACATTTCTGCATTTACTTTTATGAAGAGTCAAAGTTTTCATCTCTATTCCTTTTATTTTTCTCTTTTGGCAAGCACCATGTGGCGAGGAAAGATCTAGGCACATATATCCAGTTGGATATGGGTGGGCATGAGTTATTATTGTTGACATCACCCTTGAGGTGAATTTGTTGGGAGGCGAAACTATAAGCCCCTATCTTTCTGTGTGTTCAGGTGAAACTTTTTCTATGCGGTGAGTGTTAGCAATCATAGAGGACTATATGATGGTTGAGTATGTGGACTTGCCAAAAAGGCTCTAATACGCGGCCCTTCCTAAAAATATGATGAATTGGAGTTGCAAAGTTAACTGAGAACATAGTTTGTTGGTTTCCAATAGAGTTTATGCTTTATACATCGATGTTGTAATGAATTGTTACTTATTCATGAGAAGTCTATGATAAAAGTTATGCGATAAAAGTTCTATGATAAAGTATGTTGATGTTATAATAATATACATGATGCTTCTATGTCCGTATTTTATTTTTATCAACACCTCTCTCTCTCTAAGCATGTGGACATGTTTTTCGATTTCGGTTTCGCTTGAGGAGAAGCGAGGTCCAAGCTTGGGGGGTTGATACGTCCATTTTGCATCATGTTTTCCTACTGTTATTTATAATATTTTTATGCATAATAATGTTTTATGGAGTAATTCTAATGCCTTTTCTCTGATAATATGCAAGGTTCATACAAAGAGGGGGAATACCGGCAGCTGAAATTCTGGGCCTGAAAAAGCTACGTTAGGCCACCTATTCTGCACATCTCCAAATGAGCTGAAACTTCACGGGGAGTTTTTATGGAATATATAAGAATTATTGGAGAAAATAACTACCAGAGGGGGCCCACCAAGTGGGCACAACCCACCTGGGCGCGCCAGGAAGCCCACGCGCGCCCTGGTGGGTTGTGGCCTCCTCGGCCCACCTCCGGTGCCTCTCTTCTGGTATATAAGTCATTTTTACCAAGAAAAAATAAAAGGGAGGACTTTCGGGACGAAGCGCCACCGTCTCAAGGCGGAACTTGGGCAGGAGCACTTTTTCCTTCAGGCGGAGCAATTCCGCCGGGGGAACTTCCCTCTCGTCGGGGGAAATCATCGTCATCATCATCACCAACAACTCCCCCATCTTGGGGCAATCACCATCAACATCTTCAACAGCACCATCTCCCCTCAAACCCTAGTTCACCTCTTGTGTTCAATCTTTGTACCGGAACCTTAGATTGGTGCTTGTGGGTGACTAGTAGTGTTGATTACATCTTGTAGTTGATTACTATATGGTTTATTTGGTGGAAGATCATATGTTCAGATCCCTTATGCTACTTATGCTATTTAATACCCCTCTGAACTTGAGCATGATTATCATTTGTGAGTATTTACTTTTGTTCTTGAGGTCACGGGAGAAATCTTGTTGCAAGTAATCATGTGAACTTGATATGTATTCGATATTTTGATAGTATGTGTGTTGTGATTCCCTTAGTGGTGTAATGTGAACGTCGACTCCATGGTACTTCACCTTATTAGGGCCTAAGGGAATGCATTGTGGAGTAGTTATTAGATGATGGGTTATGAGAGTGACAGAAGCTTAAAGCCTAGTTCATGCGCTACTTCGTAAGGGAATGATTTGGATCCAAAAGTTTAATGCTATGGTTAGATTTTATCTTTATACTTTTCTCGTAATTGCGGAGGCTTGCGAGGGGGGTAATCATAAGTAGGAGGTTTGTTCAAGTAAGAACATCACCTAAGCACCGATCCACCCACATACCAAATTATCAAAGTAGCGAACACAAATCAAACCAACATGATGAAAGTGACTAGATGAAATTCCCGCGTACCCTCAAGAACGCTTTGCTTATCATAAGAGACCGTTTTGGCCTGTCCTTTGCCACAAAAGGATTGGTCTACCTTGCTCCCGTTACCGTTACTTGCTCATTACAAATTATCTTGCTATCAAACTACTCGTTACTTATAATTTCAGTGCTTGCAGAGAATACCTTGCTGAAAAGTACTTGTCATTTCCTTCTGCTCCTCGTTGGATTCGACACTCTTACTTATTGAAAGGACTACGATTGATCCCCTATACTTGTGGGTCATCAAATACCCCACCCCTGCTTTTTAGGTGTTTGTTAGATGATGGAAAGATGCAGTACAAGCTTAAGCTGAGTGCTCATAACTAATTTGGGCAGTGCTCGGGTGGGTTTCTAGCTAGCCCGAGCACCCTTCTCTTGTTCCTATCTCTAGCTCTTCTCTAAATGTTTGATCTGCAATTCTTGGGATCCGTCCTCTTCAATGGCCATGGTGTTCCCTTATATACAGTCCGGGGGGGGGGGGCCACAACGGCCTCATATGTCAAAAGATACAAATATTCTCATGTTGTCTTTGTTGCCCATGCGCATGCCTCGGGACTCGTCGGGAGAGGCATGCAAATGATTGCCTGAAGCTTTAGTATCTCTAACTAGGGATACTCATGGTCATGATAGTTTTCTTGGGCTCCACATTGAAGTGGCCGCTAGCTGGTGGAAGCCGTAGCACCGTGAGGGCATTTAGTTAAATGGTGGCCCTAAGTAGTCTTGTCACCCTAATAGGTTGCCCACCTTATCGGACAGGGAGTCATGTTACTGCCATGCAAAAACATCATCATTTCTTAGCCACTAGCGGGATGTGAAAGATATCCTACTTAACAACAAATGACCAGTCAGCCTCACCTTTGCTCCACATTAAACGTGTCATGAGAAGGTTCTCCCTCTTGTTAAGGCTGCTTGCGCCAGAGGTAACCATCCGCAGGGGTTTTCGCATTACTAGGGATCCTTGTGGTTCTCGAGAATGCATCAAGGTGCCACCGCTCTATAGTTATGCCAGATTTCATGCTCGGAGCACCTGTCCTTTGGGTGATCAAGGCTTCAACTCACCTTTGGTGTTCTACTTCCACATATAGTCATGATTTGCTTGATTGGCTCATGGCAGAACTAAATGAGGCCAAGCTTCTTCAACATAGGCTACAACTTATCTTCTTACTCGTGTAGAAAATATTCTCTAGGGTGACCTATTCAAGTGTGCTCGGGGTACCCCATTATTTAGTACATCGATAGTAGCCGCAGCCCCTTAGGGTTTGCAATGGTTAAATTGGATGTATATTTTCGAGGGTCCAAAGGGAATGTGTTTGGAGACTCTCGACTATAAAAAACAAGACAAATATAGTGGAGGACCAGAGGACTTTTGATTGTGTTTAGAGTGATATATTGAAGCACATGATGATGAAAGAAACTCAACTTACCAACCTGTGACGCCCGGATAATCAAGCTACAGTAACCTCTGCTAATGATGCCACGTCACGTCGATTACTGTTGCTAATCTCGCGTTAGTTCAAAACTGATTCAAAATTCAAAATTCAAAAACAAGTCAAACAATTAAAGTTTTCAAAAGTCAAAACTAAAATATTCCAGGTGTGACAAATAATACCTAGATAATAATGGTGGAGAAACCAACATCCTTAAAAATGTTTGAATGTCCTAACATAAATAAAACAGTGGCAAAACAATTAATTAAATGCCTTTTACCATTTATAAAATATCAAACTATTTTAGTTAGGAGTGAAACTTTTTGTGGCAGTGGGATAAACCATAACACTAATTTAGAAACTATTTTCCTAATTTATAAAACTAAGATAAATAGAAAACAAAATAGAAAACTACTAAAAAGAAAAAGAAAATGCAACAGAAAAAACAAACAAAAAAGACGAAGAAAGGAGGAACCCCCCTCCCCCCACTGGACCCTGGCCCAACTGGGCCGACCCCAAAGTCTTACTCTATAAGTTGTTCCTGATGGATCCTTTTTGTTTCCAAAGTCTGATCTTCACCTGTTGACCATGTCAATGCTATCTCGAAGCATGTCTATGGTACTCCGATTTTCAACAGGAACATTTGAAGTCCAAAGCTAATTGTTTCCTGCTCAATTATCCAAACACCGTTGTATGGGTAATGGCATGAAATTTCTCTCCTCTTTCCTAAAGGATTTTCTACGTTATATCCTGACATGGATATCATGCTCTGCTTACCCTTGGGAAGAATATACCCTTGAAATATGTGTTTAAACACATTTTCCTTTCCATTGTTCTGTTTAATCTGATAACGATATTTTCCTTTCAATTCTTTTGTTTAACCTTTCTTGAGTTCTATATGATCTAAGAAGTAATATTCTCCTGCTTATGTAAACACCTCGGTGTACAATTCTGTCAGCAAGACCCTGTTACTATTGTTGATGACATTCCGGTAGCCACCGATGGACGAGAACCTTGCCTAATGGTCCGCCTCGTTCCACGAGCAGGAAAATGGTTCTTTTCGTCCCTCGCCCTTGGTACTCACGTTGTTGCCGACATAACCGACAGGCTATTCCCTGCCATGTCTTGCTAGCATAACCGTGCAAGATGTCAGCGCCTTTCCTACTTTAAACCCACATGGTGGGCCCATAACCCACAGTTCCACAGGATCGAAACCTGACTCTCCTGTACAACCTATTGTCAAAGTTATTCCTCGCGCTTGACTTCGTATGTAATTCATGGGCCACCTGCCTAGTGATCTATTATGGTATCAGACGCAATACTCATTCCCATTGCTCTGAACCCCTTTCACACTTCGTTTTAGGCAACGAGCGATTGTCTAAGCGCTTGAAACTTCTATTTTGCACCTCCTTACCTTGCTCTCGATAATTTCTTAAGTTTCAATTCGAGAGTTACTATTCGCCACCCTGCCTGATGTTCTCTACCAGATACGTGACCTTGTAGAGGTCAATTCTTCTGAAGAAACCCCCTATCAATTATTTTTCATAAGTACAATGAGACCCCAGAAGAAAGGATGAAGACTTCATCATGATGACCTAAAGCAGAGAAATGAAGACATCAACAATAGGATTCAACTTTTTCGAGAAGGGCACCCAAGACCGAGAAGATTCATTAGAATATCGTAACCAGACCTTTCCCCCTTGCTCTACCTCTTAAATCTCGGGACGAGATTTCTTGTAGTGGAGGAGAATTGTGACGCCTGGATAATCAAGCTACAGTAACCTCTGCTAATGATGCCACGTCACGTCGATTACTGTTGCTAATCTCGCGTTAGTTCAAAACCGATTCAAAATTCAAAATTCAAAAACAAGTCAAACAATTAAAGTTTTCAAAAGTCAAAACTAAAATATTCCAGGTGTGACAAATAATACCTAGATAATAATGGTGGAGAAACCAACATCCTTAAAAATGTTTGAATGTCCTAACATAAATAAAATAGTGGCAAAACAATTAATTAAATGCCTTTTACCATTTATAAAATATCAAACTATTCTAGTTAGGAGTGAAACTTTTTGTGGCAGTGGGATAAACCATAACACTAATTTAGAAACTATTTTCCTAATTTATAAAACTAAGATAAATAGAAAACAAAATAGAAAACTACTAAAAAGAAAAGAAAATGCAACAGAGAAAACAAACAAAAAAAAGAAGAACGGAGGAACCCCCCTCCCTCCACTGGACCCTGGCCCAACTGGGCCGACCCCAGGCCCAGCCGGCCGGCCACCCACCCCCCCACCGACACCTTATCCACCCCCCCACTCACCGACACCTCCACCC
>NC_057799.1:335388332-335388874 GCF_018294505.1 Triticum aestivum
CGGGCCCCGCCCTCATCCTCGCGCTCCCTTCCCCTCTCCCTCAGCGGCGCCCCTCGCCACGCCTGCCGCGTCGCCCCCGACGGCCCGACGCCGTCCCTCGCCGCCCGGAGCTCCACTAAGCCTCGCCCTCGCCGGAGCGCTCCCCCCACCGGCCTGCTTCCTCCTCCCCTCGCCGGCCTTCTTCCCCTCCGCCGCGACGTCCTCGACCTCCTCCCCGAGCCCCACTGCCGTGACCCTACACCCCCGGTGAGGCCACGACCTCCACTCCCTCCTCTACTTCTCCCCCGCGCTACCCCGCGTGTGCCCCGCGAGCACCTGGCCGCGTGCCTCGCGTCGAGGCAACGCCTCGCCGGCGGCTTTGCCGTTGGTCGCTCGCGGCCCCGCACCGTCGTCCACCCCCTTCTCCGCCCGGCCGTGCCACCGTGCCCACCTGCACCACGGCTCACCGCGCACCGCGACCACCGCCCCGCCCTCCGGCTCCCGAAGCTTCTCCTGCGCCGGCCACCTCGGCCATGGCCTCGCCCTCCCCCGTCTCCCCCTCT
>NC_057799.1:335389418-335398488 GCF_018294505.1 Triticum aestivum
TAAACAGTAATTATTTAGCTAAACCCTAATTAACCTAAACAGAGAATGACAGGTGGGTCCCACTAGACCCACATGTCAGTTTGACTTAGTCAACCCTAGTTGACTGCTGATGTCAGCATGACATCATGCTGATGTCATAAATCCAAATTTCGAATTAAATTAAATAATTAATTAAATTCCAGAAATTAATACAATCTTTAGAAAATCATATCTTTTAATCCATAACTCGGATTAAAATATTTTCAACATGAAAGTTGCTCAGAACGACGAGACGAATCCGGACATGAAGTGCTGCTGCCCAGTTCGACTAGGGAGTTGACGACCCCTCCTACTTGCCAGAGCAACCAGGCAAGCCCCCCCCCCCTTGATCACCAGATATCGCCTATTCTTCTCTATACTGCTTGCATTAGAGTAGTGTAGCATGTTACTGCTTTCCGATATCCTATCCTGATGCATAGCCTATCCTTGCTACTACTGTTGTTACCTTTACCTGCAATCCTACATGCTTAGTATAGGATGCTAGTTTTCCATCAGTGGCCCTACATTCTTGTCCGTCCGCTGTGCTATACTATCGGGCCGTGATCACCTGGGCGGTGATCACGGGTATATTCTATATACATTTTATACATGACACATGTGGTGACTAAAGTCGGGTCGGCTCGTTGAGTACCCGCAAGTGATTCTGATGAGGGGGCTGAAAGGACAGGTGGTTCCACCCCGGTAGAGGTGGGCCTGGGTTCCTGACGGCCCCCGACTGTTACTTTGTGGCGAAGCGACAGGGCAGGTTGAGACCGCCTAGGAGAGAGGTGGGCCTGGCCCTGGTCGGCGTTCGCGGTTACTTAACACGCTTAACGAGATCTTGGTATTTGATCTGAGTCTGGCCATTTGGTCTATACGCACTAACCATCTACGCGGGAGTAGTTATGGGTATCCCGGCGTCGTGGTATCAGCCGAAGCCTTCGTGACGTTAGCGACTGAGTGGTGCGCGCCGTGTTGGACCGCTTTGATGTAACCACCGTGATCGTGCGGGTTGCTAGGTCTGCTCGCGGCCGCGTTCGCAACGTGCAGGTGTGCATAGGGCGATGGGCCCAGACCCCAGCGCGCTTAGGATTAGACCGGCGTGCTGACCGCTCTGTTGTGCTTAGGTAGGGCTGCGACGTGTTGATCTTACGAGGCCGGGCATGACCCAGGAAAGTGTGTCCGGCCAAATGGGATCGAGCGTGTTGGGTTATGTGGTGCACCCCTGCAGGGAAGTTTATCTATTCGAATAGCCGTGTCCCTCGGTAAAAGGACGACCCGGAGTTGTACCTTGACCTTATGACAACTAGAACTGGATACTGAATAAAATACACCCTTCCAAGTGCCAGATACAACCCGGTGATCACTCTCTAACAGGGCGACGAGGAGGGGATCGCCGGGTAGGATTATGCTATGCGATGCTACTTGGAGGACTTCAATCTACTCTCTTCTACATGCTGCAAGATGGAGATGACCAGAAGCGTAGTCTTCGACTGGACTAGCTATCCCCCTCTTATTCTGGCATTCTGTAGTTCAGTCCACTGATATGGCCCCTTTACACATATACACATGCATATGTAGTGTAACTCCTTGCTTGCGAGTACTTTGGATGAGTACTCACGGTTGCTTTTCTCCCTCTTTTCCCCTCTCTATACCTGATTGTCGCAACCAGATGCTGGAGTCCAGGAGTTAGAGATCCCGAGGATGATTCTACATGGAGTTCGGCTTCGAGGAGTAGTTAGGAGGTCCCAGGCAGGAGGCCTTGCCTTTTCGATCGTTGTTACTTTTGTGCTAGCCTTCTTAAGGCAAACTTGTTTAACTTATGTCTGTACTCAGATATTGTTGCTTCCGCTGACTCGTCTGTGATCGAGCACTTGTATTCGAGCCCTCGAGGCCCCTGGCTTGTATTATGATGCTTGTATGACTTATTTATGTTGTAGAGTTGTGTGGTGATATCTTCCCGTGAGTCCCTGATCTTGATCGTACACATTTGCGTGCATGATTAGTGTCCGGTCAAATCGGGGCGTCACACAACCTTGCTCTAGTTTTGATAGTATCAACAAACCTATGTATTCAATGATCTTAGGTCACTAAAAGTTGTTGGCGTCGTCAACACTTGTCTTGGTAGAATTTGAGGGGTCACCCATAATTTTCCTTGTAGTATCTTTTGGAAGCTAATCTAAAATATATTTGATAAACATTTGCCCCTTGAAATATGTTGACATTAATTAACAAAATACATCCAAGTGATTAGGATGCACTTATAGGAACCCGCCATCTGGCCGTCATTGTCGGTCCATCTCGATTGCCGCCTCCGCGGGGCAGTGCGCCACCATCGCGGTCCCAGCCAAGGCACCGCTGCTACTTTCGTAGTGCGGGCTTTGCTCGACAGCAGGACAACAATGAAAGAGGAGAGCTCTAGTAGAGAAGATGTAAAATGATCTGCACTCGCTTAACTGGACCACGCTGGTGCAGTTAGATGGACTCATTTTTGTTTTCCGTTCCCTAATAAACGAATGCAATTGAATGCCTTGACACGATCATAATTGCGAGTCTACGAGTATATTTATGTACGGTTTGTGTCGCAACCTTCGCTGTTACAAAAGTATGTAGATAGAAATTTTGCATATTTATTGATTGATTTTATTCTTTATGATACTATTCTTTTAACAATATGACGTGTCCTTCAAGTATGAGGAGTCTATGGTAGCTTGTCAACCTCGAAATTTGCATGCTCAGTTTCTTGGAGGTGCTTATAGTCGTACATGAGTACAAGCGTTCATAGGGGTATGTGTGTGTATATGAGCATGTGTGTTTGTATTGTGTTTCTCAAAAAATAAATTACACCTCAAAATCTCATGTATTATGAAGAGAAAATGTCTATTTTGCCATGCTAAAAGGGTTTTCTATTTTTGTGCCCCTCTTCGCTTAGTCCTCCTTAGTTTTGCACAAGCACACTTCTGTTGCTCACTTTTGCCCTCCACTACGCCACTAGGGCACGCCCGGGGGGGGTTAGCTCCCCCTGGTGCCTTGTGGGCCCATCTTAGGTCCTTTTCGCGTGATTCCAACTCTGAAAATTCTTTTAAATAGGGAAACCACCAGAAATAACCCTAGAACTTCGACTCTGCCGCCGCAAGCACTGTACCAAAGAGATCCCATCTGGAGCCCTGTTCTGGCACCCTGCCGGAGCGGGAAATTATCACCGGAGGCCATCTTCATCATCCCGGCGGTCTCCATGACAAGGAAGGAGTAGTTCACCCTCGGGGCTAATGGTATGTACCAGTAGCTATGCGTTTGATCTCTCTCTCTCTCTCTCTCTCACGCGCGCGCGCTCGTGTTCTAGATTTGGCATGATCTTGATGTACTGCGAGCTTTGTTAATATAGTTGGATCATATGGTGTTTCTCCCTCTCTATCTTGTTGTGATAAATTCAGTTTTTACCTTTGAGGTTTCACTATTATCGGATTGAATAATTTTTGGATTTGAGAACACTTGATGTATGTCTTGCATATGGATACCCATGGTGGGAATGAGGTATTCTATTGATTCATCCCGCGGTGACATTGGGGTAATCTAGGCATAGAGGTTGATGCATGTTTTTGTCCTACTTTCCCCGGTAGAAACTTTGGGGCACTCTTTGAAGTTCTTTGTGTTGGATTGAATATTATGAATCTGAAGTTGTTTGATGCATATCATATAATCAACTCACAGATACTTGTGATGACATTAGAGTATCTAGGTGACATTAGAGTTGGTTGATCCGTATCAGATATTTTAGTACAAACTCTGGGGTTGTTTGTGACACTTATAGGGATGGCTCAATAGACTGATTGGAAAAGATAACTTTGAGGTTGTTTCATACCCGACAACAATTTATTCTTATGTTCTCCACTTGATAAGAACTTTGGAGTGATTCTTTGTCGCACGTTGAGGGATTGTTATATGATTGAATTATGTTAGCATTGTTGAGAGATTGCCCTAGTGAAAGTATGAACCCTAGGCCTTGTTTTCAAGCATTGCAATACCATTTGTGCTCCGTTTTATCACTTGCTACCTTGCTTTTTTATTTTCATATTACAAAAACCTATATCTACTATCCATACGACTCTTGTATCACCATCTCTTCGCTGAACTAGTGCACCTATACAATTTTCCATTTTGGGTGTGTTGGGGACATAAGAGATTTCTTGTATTTGGTTGAAGGGTTGTTTGAGAGAGACCATCTTCATCCTACGCCTCCCACAGATTGATAAACCTCAGGTCATCCGCTTGAGCAAAAATTGCTACTATCCTACAAAACTCTGTGCTTGGAGGCCCAAAACAAGTCATGTCGGGGATATCTAGCGACATATGCCAGGGGGTGGCTTATCATGGATGGGGACAAGAGTACTTCACTACAAAAAAATACACTTGCAAGTCAAATTAATTTTCATATGGGCAGAAAAATGCCAAAATATAATGCAATCTAGACTTTTCACTGATCATACCAAAGATAAGCTGAAAAGGAAGGCAATGAAAAGAACTGGTTGGCTTATACCTAGAGCTTATATTCACATGTGCTAATTTTCTTAGGATAACTCATAATAATTGTCCCTAGGAAACTTGGCCAATAGAACTGACATACAAATAACATGTCACAATGATTGCAATGGAGGAGTGGCATACCATAGCACACTCTATAGGCTCACCGCTGCCTCTCCTTTTTTTGCGATGTTCCATGAAATTGCCACATACATCTTGTACTTTTTCATTGTGTAACCCTATCTGCAAGTTGACACGGCTAATTTCGGACATCTCTACATGATAGTACATTGCATATCCCTTGCGCATATTTAAACCACCAATTAACGATTGTGTGCGTAGCATAAACTAGCACTACTAGGAAAATGCTTATACACAGTAGCTTAGTAGTAGTGCTGTAAAATATTAACCGCTGCTGCTAATTAGCAGTAGCGCTTTTCCTAGAAAGCGCTACTAGTATCCTCGTAGTAGTAGCGCTGGGAAGCAAAAACACGCTACTACTATGAGGGACCAGACGAGGCCACCGACGGTAGGTGGAGTTGTAGTGCTGTACAGAATCCAACGCTACTACTAAAAGTTTAGTAGTAGTTCTTTTTTTATTGCACCGCTACTGCTAATGGGTCCCACTTAGTAGTAGCGCTTTTCCTGGAAAGCGCTACTACTAAGTCCCTTAGCAGCAACGCGTTTTGCTAGGCAGCGCTGTCGGATCACGGGTTTCGGCAAAACCCTCATGGTTCGAACACTGGGGTGCGCGCGGAGATTTTCTCCCTACCGATCTACGCCCAAGCTCGCTAAGATCTCGTGGACGAACTCGACGAACTCACACACAAAGACACAAGATTTATACTGGTTTGGGCCACCGTTGTGGTGTAATACCCTACTCCAGTGTGGTGGTGGCGGATTGCCTCTTGGGCTGATGATGAACAATACAAAGGGAAGAACAACCTCCTGAGGTTGAGGTGTTCTTGTGCTTGGCGAACTTGTGTGCGTGAGATGCCTCTCAATGGGTTATCAGATGCCTCGACTGTGGTGGCTAGTTCTACTTCTATAGGCCCTGGTCCTCTCCCCAAATATTGCTGCAGCTTGAAAGGCACGCTCGAGGGAGCACACCGCGTCTCTTTCTTCGCATGGGACCGTGATGATTCCGCCGCTTCCCGGCATCTTGAGGGCGTAGTAGCCGTGATGGGCCACCGCCATGAACTTGGCCAGGGCTGGATACTCGAGGATGGCATTATACGGCAGACGGATGTGCACGACGTTGAAGTCAATGAGCTCGGTGCGGTAGTTCTTGCGTTCTCCGAAGGTGACAGGGAGGCGGACCTGCCCTATCGGTGTGGTGGAACCGTCGGTCACTCCTGAGAAAGGCTTGGTAGGCTGAAGCTGGTCATATGGCACTTGGAGGTTCTCGAATGTGTCGACGGACAGGACGTTGAGCCCTGCGCCGCCGTCTATGAGGGTCTTGGTGACTGGCACGTTGCTGATGACTGGTGAAGAAAGCATCGGGAGGGCGCCAACGGTGGCTGCACACTTGAGCTGATCTGCCGAGTTGAAGGTGATGGCGCACTGGGACCACCTGAGCGGGCGCGTGGCTTCGAGCTTGGGGAGGACTGCATTCACTTCACGAGCAAACTGTTTGAAGATACGCTGCGAGGCTGGGGCCTGGTCTCCGCCCAAAATGCAGGCGATAGCGCGCGGCTCCTGGAAGCCCCCAGCCCCCTCGTCTTGATGGTGGTCGTCATTCCTTCTTGGTGGTGGCGGTAGCGGCGGAAGACCGGCGTTGCCCTGAGGGCGATCCTCACGAGGCTGGTCCCTCCAGGCGCCCCCGCGAGGATGATCCTGCCAGCAGTCCTCACGAGGCCGGTTGCGCCACTCCTGGCGCGGGCCACGGTCGTCCCAGCGCCCGCCACCACGTCCTCCTCCTCGGCCGTAGCCCCGGTCGCTTCGCTCGGGGCGTCGACTGAAGCGTCCTTCACGAATGGCTCTGAGCTCTTGATAGTCGCTGGTATTGTGGGTATTAGGGTTGTGGAAGGCGCAGAACGGTCGGCTGCTCTGGGATGACTCGGGCTGGTCTCTGCCTCGCTTGGTGTCCGGCTCCACTACGAGCACGGTTGCTCCCTTGCGCTTCACGTCCTTGGCCTTGGCTTTCTTCTCCTCCGGGTCTGCAGCTGGCAGCACGAGGAGGGAGAGGCGCCCTTCCTCAGCTCTTGTGCACTTGGTCGCCAGGTTGAACAGCTCCTGAGATGTGCACAGCTCCTTGTGGATAGCGAGCTCTTCCTTCATCATGACGTCGCGGATGCCATCAGAGAACACGGAGATGATGGCCTCGTCTGTCACCTTGGGGATCTTGAGATCAATGTTGTTGAAGCGCTGGATGAACTTCTGGAGGGTCTCCCCTGGTTGTTTCTTGACGCGACGCAGGTCACCCGCGGCCGGTGGGCGGTCGCGAGTGCCCTGGAAGTTGGCGACGAAGCGGTCGCGCATCTCGTCCCAGGAAGAGATCGAGCCTGGAGGCAGGTTCAGGAGCCACGAACGAGCGCCGTCTTTGAGTGCCATAGGGAACCAATTCACCATGACTTTCTCGTCGCCGTTGGCCGCCTCGATGCTCAGCTCGTAGAGCTGCAGGAACTCCGCGGGGTCGGGGGTGCCGTCTTAGCGAGGAGGCAGATCCGGCTTGAACTTGCCCGGCCAGGCGACGCTCCGCAGCTCGGGGGTGAAGGCGCGGCAGCCGGCCGTGGTCGTCGGGGCCCGTCTTGGAGGTGGAGCTTGGTCTTGACGCCCACGTGCCGCCACAGCAAGCGGCGCGGGGCCCTGCCGTGGCAGACGATCCTGGCGCGGCGGTGCAAGGAGTGGCGGAGCGTTCTCTTGCGGCGGAGGGACTTCTTGACAGCTTCTTTCTTCGCGCACGGGCGCGGGACGCGGAGGGTCGCGTCGTGGAGCCGCGCGCCTTGGCGCCACGGCACCTTTTTGGGGCAGAGGTGGTGGAGGCACTCCGTGAGCTAAGTCGCTCGTAGCTGGCAGAGGGTGAGGCGGAGAGAGGGACGGCACATGGGAGCCCCCTGCGGTGCGGACAAGCTCGGCGATGCGGTCGAGCCAGTCCTTGTAGACGTCGTCGACCGGCGGTAGCGCAGGAGCGTGGCCCGTGCGTCCATGGGAGCGCGACGAGCGTGGGATGAGGAACCGGCCGGGGTCAGCAATGGAGTGGCGGTGCGGCCGTCCCTCCGCACCGAGGGGTGCTGTGAGGACGCTTGCTGCTCATTCCCCGCCGGGCCGGTTGCGGCATTGGCGGCAGGAGACGGAGAACGATGAGGTGGCCCACCGACGGGAGCCGTCTGAGCGACGCGGGTGGCTAGGGCAGCCCGGCGCTCACCACGAGCACGGCGAGCGTCCGCCATGGAGACGATGGAGCAACTGGACGCGAAACGATGGAAGGGAAGCTCCGGCGCACCCCTACCTGGCGCGCCAAATGTCGGATCACGGGTTCCGGCAAAACCCTCAAAGTTCGAACACTGGGTGCGCGTAGAGATCTACGCCCAAGCTCGCTAAGATCTCGGGGACGAACTCGACGAACTCACAAAACAAAGACACAAGATTTATACTGGTTTGGGCCACCGTTGTGGTGTGATACCCTATTCTTGTGTGGTGGTGGTGGATTGCCTCTTGGGCTGATGATGAACAATACAAAGGGAAGAACAACCTCCTGAGGTTGAGGTGTTCTTGTGCTGGGCGAACTTGTGTGTGTGAGATGCCTCTCAATGGGTTATCAGATGCCTCGACTGTGGTGGCTAGTTCTACTTATATAGGCCCCGGTCCTCTCCCCTAATATTGAGCGGGAAGGGAGCCAACAACGACCAATTTCAAAGGGGACAGCTAGTACAGCTTATCCTGACAAAAGCGGTCTTCCCCTGCGAAAGGCTCTGGTGGTGACGCCGTCTTGGGCTCCATGGTGACCTCCGTCTTGCCGTCCTCCTGGTCTTGGTCTCATTGCACCGGAATGGAAACCTTTGCTTGATGCCTCGGTACTCCGCGCCTGCGCTTGCCTCCTTGGCACCAAAGAGGAAACAAGGACGCTACGCGCACTGGCGCCCGCCTGGCGCCCGCCTGATCTTGATCGTCATGGCTCATGTCACGAGAGCCTCGCGAGGTTTTCCTTGCCTTGATTTCTCCGCTCCTCGCGAGGCAGGCTGGTGAGGCCACTCCTGAGGAGGTCTTGTGTCGTCCGCCTCGCGAGGCTTGGCCCCTTGCGAGGGTCTTGAATGCCTTATTGACAAAGATGGGCCGTACAAGACCGACCTCGCTCAGCCACGCCGCGGGCCGCAGGCAGGCAAGTCTGGGGACCCCCGTTCCCAGAACGCCGACAAGCGCTACTGGTAGTTGCGGTTGGTGCCACCTTTCCCACACCTCCCCCTCCTCTCTCCCCCACTTTGCCCTCTCTCCCCCTCCTTTCCACTCTCCCCTCTTTACTCTCCACTCTCCACCATTGTTGCTCTTCTTCTTTCTTCCTCCTACCTCTCTTCTCTCCTCATTAATGGCA
>NC_057799.1:335398904-335465938 GCF_018294505.1 Triticum aestivum
CTCCTACACCTCTCTTCTCTCCCCCATTAATGCCCCCATCCACCATAACCCCTCTCCATTAGTTAGCTAGCTAGATTTGCCTCTCCTCCCCAACAACTAGATCTAGCTAGCTATTTAGCCAACCACACGTGCTCTGTCGATTGTTCTCTCTCATCATCTAATTAACCGCGTGCTCTCGGTCTCTCTCGGGAGATATATATATATATATAGGTGAGTAAAAAGTTGTTCATTTCAAGAACGGGAATATGTGTGTTTGGGATATATATATATATATATATGGAGAGATTTGTGCTAGTGACATGCCCTCGAGTTGCTTATGTTTTGCCGAAATGTCAATTTATTTCTGTTTCGGTGAATTTCGAGCAAACTCATATGTCCTATTTTTAGGCAAGGTCATGCCAAAATTTTATATATATGACTTTGAAGCATGCATTATTTATTTCATAACCCTTTTGCTTGTTATACCGTGCAGTCGGTCATGAAGGTGAGTTGATGGAAGGTGCAGCGGTACGTTGAATCCGCGGTGATGGACATGTATGCAAATTATGGGACTAGGATTAGATGTCCGTGTGCAAGATGCAAGGAAGGAGTCCTTTTGGACCCTTTTGATCATGGCACTTTGAAGGCGCACCTGCTGATGAATGGTTTCATGGATGGCTATACTCAGTGGATAAGTGAAGAAGATGATGATGATGAGGACGTCCACATGGCAGGGAATAACGACATGGGGCTAGACGAAGAGATGACCGATCGACAAGAAGACGATGGCGCCGGACATGTCGGCGGGGAAGAGTCCGAAAATGACGACGGCGGCGGAGAAGATTCCGGACACGGCGAGGAAGAGTCCGGACATGGCGGAGAAGAGGCGGCGGTCACGCCGTAGTCTTCGATGCTACTAAGTGCAGTCGTGCAGGACCGTCATGTTCGAGACCTCCTTCGCAAGAGTACGACTAGCGAGAGAGCTGCTTCAAGAGAGGAGGCCAAGCTGGCGCAACTTGAAGTAGACTCGAGGACTCCATTGTATGACGGTTGCGATCCCGAGGTGACCCGCTTGAGTTTCACGCTCGAACTTCTAAAGACGAATGCCAAAAACAAATGGACAGACAAAAGCCTCGATGAGCATTTGAAGTTTCTACATAATAAAGTTCTTCCCGCGGGGAAGCAGGGTATGAAGACAAGAGGAATGGCAACTGAAGTGGGGGATTGCCGGATTATATTGGCGCCTTGGTAGGTGGTTAAAATACTGATATAATCAACCGCAATTATTAGTACGCAGTCGCTCCAAATTCCCGCGGTTGCACAACTCTCAATGTGATAATTACGCACACGGGTTGGAGCGTCCAAATGTGAGACAAGCATTTTTCATACTCCCTTCGTACCGGCGACCAAGGTGCGGGAAAAATGAGAGAACTGACCATTGCATCTTATGCTAAGTAGTCTCAAGTCATTGAATACACGCCCCATGACTCCTATGGCTGATTTCCTTTTTCACAGTAAAAAACAGGGAATGAGTTTTGGGATTATTTGGTTTTCATAATGTGACTTCTGCATCGGTACGAAGGGAGTAGGACAGTTGGCAAGCAATAGATGGAGCTCTGCTTAGTGATAATCAAACAAAATCCCTAATCATCATTGCATAAGTCAAACAAAACCGGTGCGACAACCACAACTACACATGCTAGTTCCTTCTTGTCTCTTGCTTTCATCTGTAGCCTGTGATTTATTCTTTCTTGCTTCATCGTACTGATTGTACACTCCAAGTAAGACAGTTTCTTCTTAAGCTTTACGTTATCTTCTGCGATCTTGGTGATAAAACTCCGTGCCCTGCCATGCCATTCTTCATCCAACCAGTTAAGAAAGGCACAAAAAGCCTCGTATCCATGCCAATTTTAAGTGGTATTCAGGATGAGCATTGGCATTAACTCAACTAAAATGATGAACTTAGCACTAAACTTTAAGGGGCAACTGAGAAACCGTGTGCCAATGTCGAATCCCTCCATGCATACACGTCGAGCGGGAGTGTGTTCATGCACATAACTCAGCTTTTGGTACTTCTTGGTGGCGTAAAACTGAGATTCGAACTCATGTTGCAGGAGTTTGGAGTTATACTCTGGATTGGGTGGTTGATCGCTTTCTTGGGTGTGTGTGCGGGGATGGGGGGGTCATTCAGGACAGATTGAGTAGGGAGCTACTTTGGACAAGCTAAAGAAGATTGGGATGGATTGGAACCTGACAAGACAATTCGGATCCGTAGTACACCTACCTTTGGTTGACCTTAGGCAAGTGCTCGACGGTAACCGCCGTCGTGGCGCGCCACCCATCGAGCCGCTGAGAGCAGCTATATGAGCAAGAGCAGCTGCACTAAAACCATCAGCACCACTCGTTCACATTCGCCCAATGTAAGCGCCACTCGAGGGAATTTGGGAGCTAGGGATTTGGAGGCTATCTAGGGATTTGGGGGAAATGTGGAAACTGTGGGGATCTGATAATGGTCGGGAACTACTTATCGCACTCTATTGTATACGGCACATGGTTTGTACATGTTGTTTATGTTCGGTATTACAACTTCAAACACGATTTCCACACCAAAACCGTGTGAGAAGATAACTTAGGTGAGATACGGTTCCCATGACATAACTATATGTGATGTATTACCCTATACATATGGGGATGCAATAATTGAGTTAATACTTAGGGTAAAGAGCCGCTCTGCGGATATCCGTCCAAAAATAAAAATAGCAACTCTGCAGATAGAGATGGCGGCAGCGGTCGAGGCGATGGCTACCATATAGGAGGTTAATCCTTGGTTGGTCAGCGGTGGCGGCGTGATAGGAGGTCAATCCTCGGTTGGCAACGTGAAGTAGGAGGAGCTCAATCCTCGAGGTCGGCGGCGGCATGATTGGAGAAAATCCCTCGCGGTCGATGGCGGGATAGTGGCGCTCGAACTTAAGGCGGTTGCCCCACTAAGCTTTGGTCCTCGACCCTACTATCTCGGCGTGTCGGGGCATCACGCTTCTCTGTCTGCTGGGTGGAGGTTGCCGCGCGGCTAATTAAGGTATTCATTTCGTTGAGTGGCTTAATTAAGGTATTCAATTCATAATGGTAGTATTGTTGTAGTACTCTGCGTGTAAATTGACTGGTCATTAACTTTTGTCATCGCACGGCTGCTAGATAACAATATGGAGCGCCCTCAGTAATTATGAAAATAAAATCTCGTGATTTGTGCACACATCTTTGGGCATCATTTAATCTATGTATTAATGTTGTTGTTTTTTTAATTACCCTTCTTGTGGTGTAGATGGAACGATCTGAATGGATGAAGGATCGGAGAAGCTCAGAATTTTCAGTGGCCTGATGGAGTTCATCAATTTTGCTGAAAGGACAAAGAAGAGAGTCTGTAATAACAAAAAAATAACTATTACATCATGTTCCCATGCAGTCATTGTGCCAATTTAGAGTCACGTAAAGTTACATATGTCGAGTTCCACTTACTCAAACAGGGATTCATGGATGGATATACACGTTGGACTAGACACGGTGAAGAGCCGATCATGGATGAATGTAACCAGGGCGGCGAGATGCCAAACCCCAATCAGAGTGACAAGGATCTTGAATCTAACATCGGGGCTAAGGCATCAAGCTACCAACAGAACATAGACAAGCCAAAACTCCCACTTAAAAACCAAGACGACGACGCAGACAATGACCTTAATATTCCAGATTTTGCTGCTATGATTGCAGATTTCTAGGGCCAGAAAAAGATATGATTGGGTAAAAGGATCCGCCATCCATTGAGATAGACTCCAAGAATCATTTGTATCCAGGTTGCAAAAATAAATATTCCAAGTTGAGTGCCACACCGGTGCTTCTCAGATTTAAAGCGGCAAATGGTCTATCAAACAAGGGCTTCACAGAGTTGCTAGATCTTTTCAAAGAAATTCTTTTAGAAGATAATGTGCTCCCCAAAGGCACGAACGAAGGGAAGAAAGTTGCTTGCCCATTGGAACTTGAAGTACAGAAGATACACGCTAGTGTGAATGATTGTATATTGTACTATGGTGAGTAGAAAGATTTGCGTGCATCTCCCACATGCAAGTTGCATGATACAAGCACAGGAGAGCAAAGGACAAGTACAAATTGGACAGCAAGATCAAGACAGGAATGTCGTTCAAGGTTGTTTGGTACTTGCCTTTAGTTCCAACATTGAGGCATTTGTTTTCAAACCCTAGAGAAGGAAAGAGGTTGTGGTGGCACCATGATGAGCGAGCTGCGGATAAATATATGATTCACCTGAAAGATGGGGCTCAATGGGAATTAATCGACAACAAGTATAAAGACTTTGCCAAGGTCCTACAAGTATAAGGCTTAGGGAGTGTATTGACAGGATGAATCCATTTGGCGATATGAGCAGCAAACACAACACATGGTCGGTTCTTCTGTGCATATATAACCTTGCTCATTGGTTGTGTATGAACAAAAAATACATCATGATGTCAATGATTATCCAAGGCCCAAAGCAACCTAGAAATGACATCGACATTTATTTTCAGCTACAGGTAGAAGAAATTCTGACATTGTGGGTAAAAGAGCATGTTGTAAAAATTTTGATGCTTACAAACAAGAGTTTTTCGATCTACATGCGATGCTGCTGCACACCATTCAAGATATGCCAGCATATTAGGCAACACGTCGGG
This sequence comes from Triticum aestivum, assembly GCF_018294505.1. Classification (NCBI taxonomy): domain Eukaryota; kingdom Viridiplantae; phylum Streptophyta; class Magnoliopsida; order Poales; family Poaceae; genus Triticum; species Triticum aestivum. The sequence goes on from NC_057799.1 coordinate 335,403,599, forward strand.
GCAGAAAACAAGGGGAGATGTAGGATGTGTCACATGCATGGATAGGACAGCGAGCAGATTTCTTCCCAACTTGCACAAAACCGTCTATTTGTGTCATCGTAGGTTCTTAGGGAAAGATCACCCATACCAAAAGATGAAAGCTCAATTTGATGGTACGACAGAGGTAGGTTTGGGACCAAGATGTTATCCAGGGAAGTTGGTCCACAGCTTGGCTAAACAAATTAAAGTTGTGCTTGGCAATCAACACGCTTTGACGGTGAAACAAACACCCAAGGGGCAAGTAAGAAGAAATTGGTGTTCTGGGACTTACCTTACGGGGAGATGCTATGTGTACGTCACTGCATCGATGTCATGCACGTAGAGAAGAACTTATGTGAAAGCATCCTTGGTACTCTGCTCCATACTTCAGATAAAACAAAGGACGGTGACGGTGCACGACTCGATATGCTTGGTGATCAACCAAAATGCAAGAATGAAGTAGAAGATGATAAAAAATTCCTCGATGCTCGCCAGAGTTACAATTTCACTCCAAAAGAAGCAAAAGTGTTCTTCGAGTATTTGATGTTAGTTAGGACAACCTCTTCCTACTCCGCAAACATTAGAAGTCTCATGGATGTGAACTCAGGTAAAATGAAGTTGGCACACATGAAGTCACATGATTGTCGCGTAATGTTGACACAAATCCTCTCGGTGGCCATCAGGAATAAGATGGACATAGATATAAGAAACACACTCATTGATCTCTATGATTTCTCCAACAAACTATGGCAGAAAGTGGTAGATCCTGAAGAGCTAGATTCAGGAATAAGATGGACATAGATATAAGAAACACACTCATTGATCTCTATGATTTCTCCAACAAACTATGGCAGAAAGTGGTAGATCCTGAAGAGCTAGATTCTATGCAAGAGGATATTGCAAGAATATTTTCCACCCTAGAGATGTTTTTTGCACCATCATTCTTTGATGTCATGGTCCATCTCATTGGGCGCCTTGTCGACGAGATAAAGTACTGTGGTCCTGTGTTTCTCCCCAACATGTATCCCTTCGAGCGGTTCATGGGAATATTGAAGCGCTATTGTCGGAACCGATGCCATCCCGATGCAAGCATCCTACAAGATTATACCGCGGAGGAGGTGGTTGAGTTTTGCACTGAATACATGAAACAAATACCTATAGGTTTGCCCCTATCTCACCACGAGGGAAGGCTGGGTGGTAAGCCGGTCCATTCTGGCACGCAAAACGCTGCATTGAGAGATTAGACTAACAAAGTGACAAACTCTTAGAGAAGATACGACAAAGCTTCTTACCCATGGTGCATCCATTAGATGTCAATATGAAGGGACACAATATGGACTACGCCAGATAGGTGAAGAATCGTTCGGTACGCAGATCCATGGATGACATTGTTACGTGGTTGGCACAAAAACCATCACCTACAGTATTGATGTACCAAGTGTAGGGCATAAATGGCTACACATTCTACACTGAGGAACGTGATGAGAAGACCTCATACCAGAACAACTTTGTTCGAATAGAATGCATGACTGTAGATGAAGCTAATAAAAGGGTATTATTATGGAACATTCATAGACATTTGGGAGCTTAACTATGTGAAAGTTAAGGTGTCATTATTCAGGTGCAAATGGATCCCCCATAGTCAGGTAAAGGTTGATGATTACCGGAAGACCTATGTTAACATGTCAAAGATGGCATATCACAAGGACCTGTTTATTCTTGCAAAAGATGCTACCCAGATTTTCTATGTGAAAGACCCCTTGCATAAGAACTCCCGTATAGTGATGCATGGTAAGAGGAGGGTACTGGGCGTTGAGGATGTCGCTGATGAGGAGGAGCACAATGAACTTGCTGAGTTGCTAGCCAAGGGATCAGACATTGATACGTCCATTTTGCATCATGCTTTTATATCAATATTTATTGCATTATGGGCTGTTATTACACATTATGTCACAATACTTATGCATTTTCTCTCTTATTTTACATGGTTTACATGAAGAGGGAGAATGCCGGCAGCTGGAATTCTGGGTTGGAAAAGGAGAAAATATTAGAGACCTATTCTGCACAACTCCAAAAGTCCTGAAACTCCATGAAAGTCAGTTTTGGAATATATTAAAAATATTGGGCGAAGAAAGCACCAGAGGGGGGCCACCCACCGTCCACGAGGGTGGAGGGCGCGCCCCCTGCCTCGTGGGCCACCTGGAAGCCCCCCGATGCCCATCTTCTGGTATAAGGTGTCTTTCGCCCTGGAAAAAATAAGAAAGAAGCTTTCAGGACGAAGCGCCGCCGTCTCAAGGTGGAACCTGGCGAAACCAATCTATGGCTCCGGCGGAGCTATTCTGCCGGGGAAACATCCCTCCGGGAGGGGGAAATCGTCACCATCGTCATCACCATCGATCCTCTCATCGGGAGGGGGCCAATCTCCATCAACATCTTCACTAGCACCATCTCCTCTCAAACTCTAGTTCATCTCTTGTATCCGATCTTTGTCTCAAAACCTCAGATTGGTACCCGTGGGTTGCTCGTAGTGTTGATTACTCCTTGTAGTTGATGCTAGTAGGTTTATTCGGTGGAAGATTATATGTTCAGATCCTTTATGCATATTAATACCCCTCTGATTATGAACATGAATATGATTTCTGAGTAGTTATCTTTGTTCCTGAGGACATGGGAGAAGTCTTGTTATAAGTAGTCATGTGAATTTGGAATTCGTTCGATAGTTTGATGAGATGTATCTTGTCTTTCCTCTAGTGGTGTTATGTGAACGTCGACTACATGACACTTCACCATAGTTTGGGCCTAGGGGAGGCATTGGGAAGTAATAAGTAGATGATGGGTTGCTAGAGTGAGAGAAGCTTAAACCCTAGTTTATGCGTTGCCTCGTAAGGGGCTGATTTGGATCCATATGTTTCATGCTATGGTTAGGTTTACCTTACTTCTTTCGTAGTTGAGGATGCTTGCGAGGGGGGTTAATCATAAGTGGGATGCTTGTCCAAGGAAGGGCAGTACCCAAGCACCAGTCCACCCACATATCAAATTATCAAAGTAACGAACGCGAATCATATGAGCATGATGAAAACTAGCTTGACGATAATTCCCATGTGTCCTCGGGAGCGCTTTCCTTTATATAAGATTTTGTCCAGGCTTGTCCTTTGCTACAAAAAGGATTGGGCCACCTTGCTGCACCTTGTTTACTTTTGTTACTTGTTACCCGTTATGAATTACCTTATCACAAAACTATTTGTTACCGATAATTTCAATGCTTGCAGAGAATACCTTACTGAAAACTGCTTGTCATTTCCTTCTGCTCCTCGTTGGCTTCGACACTCTTACTTATCGAAAGGACTACGGTAGATCCCCTATACTTTTGGGTCATCAAGACTCTTTTCGGGCACCGTTGCCGGGGAGTGAAGCGCCTTTGGTAGGTGGAATTTGGTAATGACAAATTTATATAGTGTGCTGAAATTTACTGTCACTTGTTACTATGGAAAATAATCCTTTGAGGGGCTTGTTTGGGGTATCTTCACCCCGACCAGTAGAGCAAAGAGTTGCTCCTCAACCTACTGAACCTACTGAACCTACTGAAAATGTTTACTTTGAAATTCCTTCGGGTATGATAGAGAAACTGCTAGCTAATCCTTTTACAGGAGATGGAACATTACATCCCGATATGCACCTAATCTATGTGGATGAAGTTTGTGGATTATTTAAGCTTGCAGGTATGCCCGAGGATGTTATCAACACGAAGGTCTTCCCTTTATCTTTGAAGTGAAAGGCATTGACATGGTTCATGCTATGTGATGATATTGGATCACGGAACTACAACCGATTGAAATTGGAATTTCATCAGAAGTTTTACCCTATGCATCTGGCACTACTGCAGGATGGTCCAAACGCGACACTACGATAAGAGACCCTTTGATGAAACTGTGTGCGATGCCATAATCGCAAACGGTGGTGTAAAAAACCCGTCAAAAAGGTGCAAAACGTTTGTGATAACAGATGCATCAAACACGGTTCAGAATTTAGTTGCGTGTGCGATGCAGGGCATACGGTTTAGCTCAATTAACTGTTTGGGATGAGGAGGCACAAAAGAAATGGGCAGCCAAATGAAGGCGTGTGCGATATACAGCATATGGTTCACTGGGATGAACTGTGTGTGATTAGGCAACACAATGGAAATGGTTCAACTGAGCAAGATGTGTGTGATACGCGGCAAACAGGTCCGTAATCTGAAATGTGTGTGAAGACCAACAATAACACAGATGATTGCTGCTAATAAGCCGTGTGAATTGCTCTGTCTATAGTAGAATAACATGTATATATATAACTGAAATAAACATCCAATTACATAAGTGACTATATAGATCATTCACACACACCTCAATAAACAATTGCATGCATTCTATAGTAGGAGAAACGATCGTCTAGTCATCTACTTATTGTGAGGCTCCCGCCACTGCTATGTGGCTCGATCCCTCGTCTGGGTCAGGAAGAGGATAGTTCCTCATGTCGACGATCCACCTGTACATCTCGTAGCTTGTGTACGCATCCATGGCCGCGTACTTGACATTTGTTCATCCAGTCTCTTATGCCACACACTGTGCCAGGCGTTCTTGTCCTTATTGCTCTCTTGCTTCATCTTCGCATAGTAGGGGTCGATGATGGCCGAGGCGATGTCAACCAGGAAGTTTAGTTTGCTTTTGTCGCTGCCCCAGACCTTGTAGTGGTACCAGATGTTGACAAGATTCGGGCATTTCAAGTCTGAAACCTTGAGCGCTTTTAGATCGTTGGTGGTGTCCACCGTAGCGAAACTGTAGTTGGAGCTATTGATAAACCTGGAGAAACGCTCGCAAGGCCTTGTGGCAAGGTGGAAGTGGTAGATGAGGACGTCATGTCGCACGCACAACTGGGCGACGGCAACCTTCTAATCATGCCCGGCACGACCGATGGTGTACTCGAGGTCGAAGCCGACCACTCGGTACTTGTCCTCGGCAAGGAACTGCTCCATAGTTTGGATGGAGCTCTCCACCGAGACTGGATCGTTTGTGTACACCACCGAGAGTGCCTTCCCCCTCACGTGGGTGTCCACTATGTGATGTGTGGTGAACTGCCCGCCGTTGTCGTCGTCGGCCACTGCGAGCGCCATTGGAGCACGGGGAGCGCCATTGGAACGGCTGGATGTCCTATCTATATGCGTCCTCGTGGGTGTGCTTATTGTGTCTTGTGAGACGAGAGATGAAGGTAAATCGCCGCAGTCATAAAAGGGGGCCGGGGGGCATGGATTCTCGGCGCGTCCGCATGGCAGTTTTTGCAGCGGGTAACTGCATCGTCGCGCCGTGCCCGGCGCAACCGCTTGCACACGAACATGCGTGATCATGCGCCGGCCCAAAACACTGACAGCGCGCGTGGAGGGACGAGGGCAGAGCACCCGGAGGGACGCGAGAGCAGAGCGCGCACGGCGGGACGCGAGCAGAGCACGACGCGGCCGCCTGAACCACAAGCAACCACACGCATAGAGCAGTTGAACACGCAGGAAATGGTCGCCTACAAGCCGGCCGACAGTTGTGTCGCTGCGTAGAGAGCGGCCGTGTGGTACCACCTCCGTCTAGTCTATAGTCTCCTTTATATTCAGTGCCATACTTTGCCCTCAAATTTAACCAACAAAATGTTAATGCATGTTTTAAAAATTATATAATTGGAAACTATGTTCAAATACAAATCCAACTATATAATCTTTGGCGATGTGCATTTGGATTTTATTAGTTAAATCATACTTATAAACCAGGATGGTGGTATAGTAGGTAATTAAATCGCAAACGTTTTTTATTAACCGTATGTGTATGTGGCCTTTCGTCCTCCTCTCGCACGTCTTGTCACCCCGCTGCCGCAGACGGCTTACAGCGCAAGCTTGCGCAAAGCGCGGGAGCGTTCTTTTTGCCAAACGGTGGCGCCAATGAATCGTCGGTGAGCTCGTCCCGCGCAACCTCGCAGGTTCCCGTGCAAGCTTCCCGCCCGACTCGGTGAAATCCCCCAAAATCCCAATGCTTACCGGCCTGCTATAAAAACCCACACGGCCGGCGAGTCCTGCGTCGCATTTTCCCCTCCATCCCTGTAGCTTACCTCGTCTGCTTCTCCCACATTCGCCAATGGCACCAGTCCGTCGTCGTCGCTCAGCCACTCCGCCTTCATCAGAGGACAACTCCAGCTGGGAGGCTACACCGCGGCGGCGGCGCAGCCCCCGGCATAGTGTAGTGCGTGTGGCGTCCTGTTGGGTGTGCGCAGAACACCCACCACACGCTCCGCCGCCGGTGCCCGTCGGCAGCTGTTGCCGGCCGTCGTTGCCACCACACCACCATCGAAAGCCAGGGCCATCGCCCGCTCCGCCGCCGCGGCCCAAAGGCGGGAGATGGCCATCGTGGCCGCCACCCCACTGCCGGCCACTGTGGCCATCACCCGCTCCGCCACCGCGGCGCAAAGGCGGGAGGTGGTGGTCGTGACCGCCACCCCGTCGTCGGCCGCCGTGGCCGCCAGCCCACCGTCGACCGCCGGGGTCATCTCCCGCTCCGCCACCGCGGCCCGAAGGCGGGAGGCGGAGGTGGATGCCCGCACGTGCGACAGAGACCTTGCGTGCTACACCGAGTTCCTGTGGGAGGAGGTGGAGTGCCTCGTCGAGCACGCAAAGAGCCTTACCGCTGTAGTGGTCGCGGCACACGCCGCCTCAGAGGCGAGGAATCATGAGATCTACGAGGAGAACCACCGCTTCGAGAGGGGTCGTCTGGAGCGGCAGAGGGTGTTCGAGGTGAGCATCGTTGAAGCTGCATTAGCGGCAGGCACCGCATTACGGTTGCCTAGCTCGTCGGTAGGCTCCTCATCCTCCGCCTCTTACTGAGCACGCTAGGCAGAGGGGAGGCAGCCAGAGGTAGTACAAAGCCCCTCCAAAGTAGTAGTAGTATTTAGGGGCTATTTTGTTCAGTTCATTTGACTATAGATGTGGTGGAACTGTACAACGTACTTAAAATCAGCTAGTATATATAGTTGAACTAGCTATTTCAGTATGTGGTTGGCAACAATTGGGGAAAAGTTTGGTTGGTTCAGCTGTCGAGTAGAACTGTTTGTATAAATTAAGAACAACTGCTTAATCTATGAATGCAATCTATGCTTAATTACTGAATTTTAGTTGCAAAAATTAGAAATTGCTAGTGATTTTTAGCTTCATATTTTGACAAATCGCAATGTTACAAGGATTGACAAATCTTACCAAATTGTTTGTACGTGGTTGCACACGGGTCATCCAAAACAACCGTTTGCATTGAAGGGATGCACAAATCCTGCGCTGCTCTCACTTTCCATATGGGTGTTCTATCTAAAACGTTTGCGATCAAGAGCTGCAAAAATGCTGCTCGGCACAGTTTCTCTTGGCTTCATGGGGAAGCCGTCGGTTTGCATACGGGTGTTCTAACTAAAACGTTTGCGATGAGTGTTTTATATTTAAAAAGTGAATTAAACTGCGGCTTGGGCGCCATTAATGGAGACGATGCGAGCAAGGCGGGCGGCCATGGAAGTCAAAGGGCTCGCTTCCCAGTGAGCATGCGCAGCGTACAGCTCGCACGCTTCCCGGTGAGCCTGCGCACTTGAGGACAGCTTGTACGCCTCTCGGTTAGCCTGCGCACCAGACGGCGCTCGCATGCCTCCCGTTCAGTGAAGGTCAAGCAGCTGTCCGCACGGCACCTCCTACAACCATTAAAACCAAGACACATGGCGTCACGTGAATGGTTAACAGAATTTTGGATTTACTAGAATTTAAAAACCAGGCATCTCAATGTTTTGCCGGCAATCAACGGTGCCTTGGTGTTTGAAATTCATTCCCATTTCTTTCATGGGACCTAAGCATGCACGCAAGGACACAGATTTGATTTTTCAACCAATTTATATGCACTGGAGCATGTGCATGTAGTTCAAATTTGAATTATGCACATAAATGCATTGAAAACTCAGTTAATGCATAAAATGTCCAAACAAACCGCGAAAAATCACAAAAATTCACACAACACTCCTGTTGTTCTATGTAGACACGAGAAAAAAATTTGAAAGCAATAAGAGGCAATGGATATCGTTTCGTCCCCAAAGGTGGGACGTTTTCTACCGAAAACCGTCATGCTTGTTGTGAGAAGCTCCGGTTTGTGAGAAGCATATACCCAAACCTACCCCAAATGGGACAAAATTTGTACCACGACATGTTGACGCCGCTCCATGATAGCATGCCAAGTTTCATGAATTTCAGACGAGTTTTGGATTTACTAGAATTTAAAAACCAGGCATCTCATTGTTTTGCCGACAATCAATGGCCCCCGGCGTTTGAATTCATTCCCATTTATTGCATGGGACCTAAGCATGCACCCAAGGACACATATTTGATTTTTCAACCAATTTATATGCACTGGAGCATGTGCATGTAGTTCAAATTTGAATTGTTCACCTGAAATGGCTAGAAAACCAATTTAATGTATAAAATGTTCAAACGAACCCTGAATAATTCCAATTCTTTCACGACACACATACAGTTGCATGTTCGCTCTAGATAAAAGGTCTAGCAATTCAAACACCGTCCATTGCCGCTGTGACCCCATTATGTAATTCAAATCAAGATGAAAAATCAAGTAGATCGCACACAGTTTATTATCAGCAACCGTGTGAGATGTAGTACAAAATATCTTGGAGCACCGTCGGTGTATAGTACGCCTATGGCTTACGCGAGAAGGTGCGTCGGCTATAGTCCACAGCCGGGGTCTCAAGCACACTAGCTCACTCCCCAAATATCATTTCCCTGTTCAATCGTCGCCGGTGAAAGATGGGCACGTGGACCCGCGTCGTGAGGGCAACTTTGGTGGCCCACTCCGGCGAGAGCACGGCCGCAGCCGCCATGCGCGTGCTAACAAGATACATGAGCGTGGCCGCAATTTGCGACCGGGCGGCAATGGCAGCCCAAACGGCCGATGTTGCTTCTCACGTGGCGGCAGCAACATCTGCCTCGGGGATAGCAACTGGCGAGAGCGGCACAGCAGCTGTCCGTTTCGCAGCGGCGGCCTTAGCCCTGATGGAGGCCGCCTACGACCATGTCGAGGCCGCCCACGCCTAGCTCCTGGCGGTCACCGCACAAATCGAACGAAGCTTCTCCAACAATGGTTGGCAACCCATGGCCAAAGAGTTGGCAATCGCCGAGAGCGTTCGAGCAGCCGAGCGTTCGAGCGTTCGAGAGCGTTCGAGCAGCCGTCCAAGCTCAGATCGCGTCCGCCCATGCCCAGCTCGTGGCGGCCTTTTCCAAAGAGATGGCGGACACGGATGGCGAGATGCTTGCCGAGTATGGTGCGATGGATGCCATGGAGCCCCTTCCCCAGGAGACGTCGGGCGCGAGCTAGACATGGAGGTGGCGGCGGAGATCGACGAGCACTAGCCGTAGTAGTACTCTTTGTTTTGTTTAATTAAGAGCGTCGGTCCTTAATTTCTTAGAGTAATGTTTAGGTCGGCTAGCTCTGTTTAATTGCTGAACTTCCTCGATTAAGAAGTGTGGGTGTGCTGTAGTCTCCTTTGTGTACCCAAATTATGCAATGACGTGGATGACCACTTTAACCATGGAAATTCGAACCAAAACTTTTGACGTTCAAACTCATCACACATGGGTTAAGGTATCTGAATTGTTTGTGATGTCCACATATCGTACATAGTTTTGAATAAGGGACCATGTCTAATGACACTTTGCGCGCCAGTTTTTTGGCTGAAGCGATTCCAAATTTTCGGCTTCCTCGGAAATATCTACCTCCCCGCCCCCTCCCCCTTACCAGAAGCCACATTTCCCATCTTTCCGCCTTCCTTTCCAAGTTGAAACCTTCACTCCTTTGCAGCACCGCCGCCTCCTCGCCGACGATCCTCCTTCACGCTGCTCGGCCTCCTCTATCTAGGCAGGTAATCCACACCCGACCCCCATCCTCCTCCTCCTTCCACATCCCACATGCCCCGACCGCCGGCGCGAGCGTGACACCTTCCACCCAAATCACCGATCCATCCACCAAAAAAGCGCCGGCCTAAGCCATGGTGCACACAGTATAGCCAGGACCTCAAGGAGCATTTGGTAGCGGAGAAGCAAATCGCAGCCGCACGCGCGGATGAGTTCGCGATGGATGCCATTCGTGCCGACCCTCAGATCTTGAAGGAGCACCTTGCCAATTGCTAGCTACGCCGGTTAAGCATGCTCGGTTTACCCGTTGTGTGTGCTGCTCCTGCCTTTCCTTCACAAATTCTAGTGAATTGTGCTATCTAATTTCACCATGCAATCTATTTCTCTAGTGTATATGTTCTATATGTCGTGCAGTGTGGTGCTCACTTATTAACTGTTTTGTTAATTAGTTGTCATCTTCAGTTAACTGTTTGGTTCAATTATGCAAATGTGATGTTCAATTCTTCAGGCTGCAATTTTGTATTGTCTTCCATGTGAGAAATACATCGAATTTATCTTTACAAAATTGTGGGTGCATTCTGTTATTGTATACCATGTGAGGAATAAATTGAATTTGGCTATGGTAAATACATGAGAAACAAATACAATTGCAACAATTGGCTGTAGTTAACTGTTTGGTTAACTCTCTGATCTTCTATTAGGAGTATGTTATATTGTGCAATGTGGTGCTTAGTTAATGTTTGGTTCATTTGTTGTGGTGTTTAGTTAACTACTTGGTTCAATTCTGCAATGCGATGTCCAATTATCGTGGGTAGAATTTTGTATTGTTGTGCATGTGAGGAATAAATCGAATTTGGCTGCACTTAATACATGAGAAACATATACAAGTGATATATTTCCTGGTTATTAATCATGCTTGGTTTGGGTAAATGGTTTTCCATGTGGCTTGAATTAATCTGATGAATCTGCAATGTGCTTATTTTTCATCTACATATTTTACTGATAGCATGCGAACCCTTACTTAACCTGATGACTAACTACCTTATATGTGTTACAGGGAAACAATGGGAAGCACTAAGGTTTACAATCGAGGTTAGCAGGTGCATGGTCCGTTGTCTAATAGCACATTATTATGCAATTGCAGCAACCATTCTAATATTTTGGTTTTTAACAATTTGGTCTTGCACATGTAGGTCCTGCTGTCAGAGGTTTTGACCCACTGTTCGACCCTTTTTGCATATGGGGAAATGAGTTGTCCATGAATATCAATCAAATCAAGAAACTCAGAAAGATTGTTAGTATAAAGAAATTAGCGACTTAAAACTACAAGATCTTTGTCTGCACAATGAAGAAGACATCAGTTCACTACAAGATGGTACTAACTATTATGCCTTGCCTTTTTTTATTCCTTTGCCCCATTTCCAATATAGAGAAGATTTTTATGCACATCCTTATTTTCAGGCCTTTCCAAAGCAGTTCACTGATGATTACCTCTGAAACCACCTTTATGGTCAGGAGGCGAGGAAGGTTTTCATACAACACCCAAGGTTCAATATTGAAGTGTTCCTGAAGAGGATGAAGGACGGTCAATCAATCATCCATAGGCACTGGCCTAAAGTTGCAAAGACCTTCAACATGAATGAAGGTTCAATATTCGCCCTACGCTTCAGCAGTTTTCCAGATGAGATGCATCTGTCTATATACCGTCTATGATGCTATTTTTGAAAGGTTCTACATGTTGCATGTGGAACTTGCTGCTGATGCAGTTGTGTAATGGGGTAGCTGAGTGCTGAAGCTATATCATGTTGTACTCTGATGTATTTCAATAATGAAATTCTGCTTCCTTAATATGGAAATGAAATATATTGTGTGCTTAATATGAAATGTTAGCTAGATTAATAAATGGATTCTGAATAATTGGATAATTAGCCTGCTAATGGCGAATTAGCCTGCTAATTGCGTTTTTCTATTGCAAACGGTTGTGTTAGGCCACCTGGCGCAAAAGTTAACCACATAAAAACTGTTTGCGTTAGGCCACCTGGCGCAAAAGTTAACCACATAAAAACTGTGTGTGATGGACAACCTTTGCCACACAGTTTCTTCTACGGACCGTGTGTGATACATTCAATAACGCAAACGATTTAACAGGAAAAATTGTGTGTGATGTACCTGTGAACGGAAACGTTTTCCTTGGAGCGACTTTGTGGGATGTGCATACGAACGGAAACGTTTAGCGGGGACTGACTGTTTGGGATGTACTTGTGACAACCAAGTTTAAACGCCTGCATTCTGCCCTCAAGGCTTGGAGCAAAAACTTGTCGTTCATTAAACGACTAACAATGGATTGTTCTCAGGTAATATTATTCTTTGATAACTTGGAGGAATTGAGGCCTCTCACCACACCTGAATTTAACTTTTGGAAGATTGTTAAATTACACCATGAGAATCTGCTTAGAATCCACTAATTTATTGGAAGCAGCGGTGTACCATCCATTATATTAAGGTGGGGGAGGAGAATTCCAAGTTCTTTGATGCAATGGCCTCTGAACGTCTGCGCAGGAATACGATTGCAAGCCTCTCGGTTGTAGGTGCTGACCCAGTTTCTGATCACTCCCAAATGGCGGGAATTCTTTGTTCATCATTTAAAAACAGAATGGGCCAGGCCCAAGGATTTGATATGGGCTTCGATTTGCACACTCTTATTCAACCTGTTGATGGCTTGAGCAGTCTGTCTGAACCGTTTTCTGCTGAGGAAATCAACGTTGTCCTTAAAGATTTGCCAACTGATCAAGCTCCTGGGCTGGATGGTTTTAATGGCCTTTTTGTTAAGAAGTGTTGGCCTATCATTGAGAAGGATTTTTTGGCTCTCATTCAGGGGTTTTATGATGGGAGGCTATCTTTGGAAAGTATTAATGGTTCCCTCATCACCTTAATACCAAAGATGTTGTCTCCTGAAGGACCAGAGGATTTTAGACCAATTTCTCTTACTAATACATGCCTCAAGTTCCTCACTAAGCTTTTGGCAAATAGACTTCAAAAGGTCATTCTGCAATGCATTCACAATAATCAATATGGGTTTTTGAAGAGCAGAGCCATTCAGGACTGCCTGGCTTGGGCTTTTGAGTATATACATCAATGCAATCAATCAAAAAGGCCAATCATCATTCTGAAGTTGGATTTTGCAAAAGCTTTTCACACTGTGGATCATGATATCATTTTACAAATTCTCCAGCACAAAGGTTTTGATGCCAAATGGATTTCTTGGATTAAAGAGATTCTTTCCTCGGGATCATCATCTGTTCTGCTTAATGGGGTGCCTGGTAAACAGTTCAAATGCAAATGTGGGGTCAGGCAGGGGGATCCCCTATCCCCACTCTTATTTGTCATAGCTGCTGATCTCCTTCAAACTGTGGCCAATGACATGTTGGCTAAGGGAGTTTTAACTGTTCCAATCCCATCTCAGGACCCTGATTTTCCTATTATTCAGTATGCAGATGACACAATCATCATCCTTTCTGCAGTAGAGGATCAGTTGGTGGCTCTCAAGAACATGCTCCATATTTTCCAACAGTCTACTAGCCTAAAGGTTAATTTTGGCAAGTCTTCAATGGTGCCACTAAATATTGATCCAGCTGAGGCATAGAGGCTGTCTACAATCCTGGGATATAAGTTGGAGAAGTTGCCTATCACATATCTGGGTCTGCCACTTGGTACAACAAGGCCCAGAATTATTGATTTCATGCCTCTAGTGGATAGTGTTGAAAGAAGATTGTCTGTTAGCTCTGCCATGCTTAACCAAGGATCCAGGTTGCAATTGCTCACTTCAGTGCTTACTTCAATGCCCATATACTTTATCTGTAGTTTGCATATTCCCCTGGTATTATCAAGCAGTTGGATAGGATTTTCAGGCAGTGTTTATGGAGAGGAAACTCTGATGTGCCAAAGCAATCCTTAGCTGCCTGGGATTTAGTTTGCAGACCCAAGGATAAGGGAGGCCTTGTCATTCTCAATCTGGCTATTCAGAATCAAGGCCTGCTTCTCAAACAATTGCATAAGTTTTATAATAAACAGCAGGTTCCTTGGGTCCAGTTGATTTGGGATAGCAATTATGATGGAGTTGTGCCTCATGCAACAGTCCTAACTGGCTCTTTTTGGTGGAAGGACATTCTCAAGCTTGTTGACCACTATAGGTCCATTGCTTCAGTGCAAGTTAATATGGGTGATTCTGCTCTTTTCTGGTTGGATGCTTGGCATCTAGGTGGATCTTCAAGGCCACTAAACTTGAGAGTACCAAGGCTATTCTCATTTGTTTTGGATGATAAAGTTTCTGTCAGAGAGTTTCTGCAAAACCAAGACTTGTTCTCAATGTTCCACCTGCTAATCTCCCAGGAGGCTGTAGCTGAATTGGAAACCTTGGAAGGATGGTTGTTCAATCTTCAGAGAGACCCAACATTGCCTGATGTTTGGATTTGGCCTGGAAAGTCTAGACAGTTTATAGCAAAGAGCTTCTATGACATCATGCATACACACCTCCCAACTATCCAACCCTGTAAGTGGCTTTGGCAGAGCAGATGTACTATGAAAATTAAAGTTTTTGGCTGGCTCCTCTTTTTTGACAGGCTCAACACAAAGGACATGTTGGTCCGAAGGCATTGGAGGTCCCCTACGGCTGATAATCTATGTGTCATCTGTAATGCCTTTGTTTTGGAGGATAGAGCTCATCTATTCTTTGAATGTAACTTCAGTGCTAGGGTCTGGAATGACCTGCAGATTGGTTGGTCACATGGCTCAAATATTCAGCAATGTATATCTCAAGCAAGGTAGAGATTTGGCCATCCTTTATTCTTTGAAGTTATGCTCACAGCTACTTGGAATATATGGATTCTGAGAAATGGGAGAACCTTCAGGGGGGTACATGCTACTTTTGCTGCGTGGAGGGGTAGCTTTGTACATGATATTCTCCTCCTGTCTCATAGGCTTAAGGATAGCATTAAGTTTTAGCTTGTAGATTGGGTTAACTCCCTCATGTAAATGTAAGTTCTTCTTTCTTTTAGGTTAGGCTTGTAATTTGTATCTTTCTCTGTACAGTTTGTTTTAAGACTGCAATAAAGGGCTGTGGGGTTTTTAACCTAAAGTAAATATTAAAAACAACAATTTCGTCATATAATTGTATTTTTTTAGCTCTACTGTTCGCATTTCCGTATTTGAGCGCTCGCCAGTCGCACACGACCTCATTTTGCCGAACGTGTGTGCCAAGAGGGCATATACCCGACGGTTTCTGGGTCGTGTGGGAACGACCCCCCCCCTATCGTCCACACTCACTTGGCGACGGTTCCAAATGCCGTCGCGAAAAAGGGTAAAGAACCGTTTGTTTAGGACCGACGCGCACCAGTGTGGTTCATCGTGATCGTAATTATATATATAATTTTTGGCCTCGCGAAGGAGAAAGTATTGCTCAAGCTTGGGGAAGGCTTAAGTCAATTTTATGTTCATGCCCCAATCATGAGCTCTCAAGAGAAATTATTATTCAAAAATTTTATGCTCGGCTTTCTCTCAATAATCGCTCCATGCTTGATACTTCTTGTGCTGGTTCTTTTATGATGAAGACTATTGAATTCAAATGGGATTTATTGGAAAGAATTAAACTCAACTCTAAAGATTGGGAAACCGACGAAGGTAAGGAGTCAGGTATAACACCTAATTTTGATTGTGTTAAATCTTTTGTGGATACCGATGCTTTTCGTGAATTTAGAACTAAATATGGACTTGACTCTGAGATAGTAGCTTCTTTCTGTGAACCATTTGCTACTCATGTTGATCTCCCTAAGGAGAAGTGGTTTAAATATCATCCTCCCATTAAAGTAAAAGTAGTTGAACCTATTAAAGTTGAAGAAAAGACTATCACTTATAATGTTGATCCTATTGTTCCTACCGCTTATATTGAGAAACCACCTTTCCCTGTTAGAATAAAGGATCATGCTAAAGCTTAAACTGTGGTTCGTAAGAGTAATTCTAGAACACCTACACCCCCTGGGCAAAATAAAGTTGAACCTAGTATTGCTATGGTTAAAGATCTCTTGGTCGATAATATTGATGGGCATGTTATTTACTTCTGTAATGAAGCAGCTAGAATTGCTAGACCCGATACGAAAAATAAACATAGACCTATTGTAGGCATGCCTCTTGTTTCTGTTAAAATAGGAGATCATTGCTATCATGGCTTATGTGATATGGGTGCTAGTGCAAGTGCAATACCTCATTCCTTATACGAAGAAATTATGCATGATATTGCACCTGCTGAGATAGAAGATATTGATGTTACAATTAAGCTTGCCAATAGAGATACTATTTCACCAGTTGGGATTGTTAGAGATGTTGATGTCTTGTGTGGGAAACTTAAATATCCTACTGATTTTCTTGTTCTTGGTTCCCCATAAGATGACTTTTGTCCCTGATGACACACAAGTATAGGGGATCTATCGTAGTCCTTTCGAAAAGTAAGAGTGTCGAACCCAACAAGGAGCAGAAGGAAATGATAAGCGGTTTTCAGCAAGGTATTCTCTGCAAGCACTGAAATAATAGGTAACAGATAGTTTTTTCATAAGATAATTGGTAACGAGCAACAAGTAACAAAAGTAAATAAAGTGCAGCAAGGTGGCCCAATCCTTTTTGTAGCAAAGGACAAGCCTGGACAAACTCTTATATAGAGAAAAGCGCTCCCGGGGACACATGGCAATTATCGTCAAGCTAGTTTTCATCACGTTCATATGATTCGCGTTCGGTACTTTGATAATTTGATATGTGGGTGGACCGGTGCTTGGGTGTTGTTCTTACTTGAACAGGCATCCCACTTATGATTAACCTCTATTGCAAGCATCCGCAACTACAACAAAAGTATTAAGGTAAACCTAACCATAGCATGAAACATATGGATCCAAATCAGCGCCTTACGAAGCAACGCATAAACTAGGGTTTAAGCTTCTGTCACTCTAGCAACCCATCATCTACTTATTACTTCCCAATGCCTTCTCTAGGCCCAAATAATGGTGAAGTGTCATGTAGTCGACGTTCACATAACACCACTAGAGGAGAGACAACATACATCTCATCAAAATATCGAACGAATACCAAATTCACATGACTACTAATAGCAAGACTTCTCCCATGTCCTCAGGAACAAACGTAACTACTCACAAAGCATATTCATGTTCATAATCAGAGGAGTATTAATGTTCATATAGGATCTGAACATATGATCTTCCACCAAATAAACCAACTAGCATCAACTACAAGGAGTAATCAACACTACTAGCAACCTACAGGTACCAATCCCAGACTATGAGACAAGAATTGGATACAAGAGATGAACTAGGGTTTGAGAGGAGATGGTGCTGGTGAAGATGTTGATGGAGATTACCCTCTCCCGATGAGAGGAGCGTTGGTGATCATGATGGCGATGGTTTCCCCCTCCCGGAGGGAAGTGTCCCAGGCAGAACAGCTCTGCCGGAGCCCTAGATTGGTTCCGCCAAGGTTCCACCTCGTGGCGGCGGAGTCTCGTCCCGAAAGCTTTCTTATGATTTTTCTTTGGACGAAAGACTTCATATAGCAGAAGATGGGCACCGGAGGGCCAACGGGGGGCCCACGAGGTAGGGGGCGCGCCCAGGGGGGTAGGGCGCGCCCCCACCCTCGTGGCCACGGTGTGGGCCCCCTCTGATATTTCTTCCACTCAGTATTTTTTATTATTTCCAAAAATAACTTTTGTGGAGTTTCAGGACTTTTGGAGTTGTGCAAAATAGGTCTCTAATATTTGCTCCTTTCCCAGCCCAGAATTCCAGCTGCCGGCATTCTCCCTCCTTATGTAAACCTTGTGAAATAAGAGAGGATAGGCATAAGTATTGTGACATAATGTGTAATAACAGCCCATAATGCAATAAATATCGATATAAAAGCATGATGCAAAATGGACGTATCAACTCCCCCAAGCTTAGACCTCGCTTGTCCTCAAGCGGAAGCCGATAACGATAAATATGTCCACATGTTTAGAGGTAGAGGTGTCGATAAAATAAAATAAGGACATGAGGGCATCATGATTATTCTCATAACAGCAACATATATGGATATTGTCATATGATTTCTTATGCTCAAGTAATAATCTATTCACAATGCAAAGTATGAATCAGAAACTTTATTGAGAACTAACAAACTATAATCTCAGTCAGTGAAGCAATTGCAATTCAGAAAGAGTCTATGTCAGAGCTTTCTAGCAAGTCCACATACTCAACTATCATTTAGTCTTTCATAATTGCTAACACTCACGCAATACTTGTGGTTACGGAGTTTTAATCGGACACAGAGAAAGATAGGGGCTTATAGTTTCGCCTCCCAACCTTTTACCTCAAGGGTAATGTCAACAATAATAGTTCATGCTAACCCATATCCAATTAGATATATCTATCAGGATCTTTCCAACACACTGTGCTTGCCAAAGGATAAAATATAAAAAGGAAAGGTGAAGATCACCATGACTCTTGCATAAGGTAGAAGATAATAGTAAAAGATAGGCCCTTCGCAGAGGGAAGCAGAGGTTGCCATGCGCTTTCAGGGTTGGATGCACAAAATCTTAATGCGAAAGAACGTCACTTTATATTTCCACTTGTGATATGAACCTTTATTATGCAGTCCGTCGCTTTTATTTCTTCCACATCACAAGATCGTATAAAGCTTATTTCCTCCACACCAATCAATCATACATATTTAGAGAGCAATTTTTATTGCTTGCACCGATGACAACTTACTTGAAGGATCTTACTCAATCCATAGGTGGATGTTGTGGACTCTCATGGCAAAACTGGTTTAAGGGTATTTGGAGGCACAAGTAGTATCTCTACTTGGCGCAAAGAATTTGGCTAGCATGAGGGGGAAAGGCAAGCTCAACATGTTGGATGATCCATGACAATATACTTTATCTCAGATATAAGAAAACATAACCCATTACGTTGTCTTCCTTGTCCAACATCAACTCTTTAGCATGTCATATTTTAATGAGTGCTCCCAATCATAAAAGATGTCCAAGATAGTATATTTATATGTGAAACATCTCTTTCTTTATTACTTCCTATTACTTGCAACGATGACCAAAGCTATGTTTGCCAACTCTCAATAATTTTTAATCATCATACTCTTTCTATGTGAAGTCATTACTCTTCATAAGATCAATATGATCTCTTTATTTCTTTTTATTATTTTCTCATTTCTTTTACTCATTCAGGATCATGGCAAAATAATCAAGCCCTTGACTCAACACTAATCTTTATTATAAAGCTCACTGACTCGATTACATAAAAAGATCATAAAGCAAAACTCAAAACTAAATCATACCAAAAAACTTTATTCTACTAAATCAAGATACTACTAAAAGGATCGAACTAAGAAAAATGGTAAAGATAGGAGTGTGATGGTGATACGATACCGGGGCACCTCCCCCGAGCTTGGCAATTGCCAAGGGGAGTGCCCATACCCATGTGATTATGTCTCCTTTGTCGGGGGATGTTGATGTGATATTCTTGCCGATAATGCCCCTCAGGATACAATTCTCTTCCTCGAGCTTATTGAGTTGCTGCTTGAGATCCATTATCTCCTTATGAAGCTTCCCTATAACGGCTAAAGCTCCTTGCACCCAAGGGTGTTGCATAGCTGCGGGAGAACAAGTGACACTCTTCTTCATATTTTCATAAGAAAGAAATCTAACATTGGAAGGGATAACCGAGTTTGGAATAGTTGAGCTCTGTAGTTCCCCCATCGTGAACCTAGCTCGGAAGCGAGAAGTGACTTTTTGATCCTCCATGGAATCTATCCTCATCAAATCAGCCTCCATCTCTTCCTCCGTTGCTGGCCCAAAGTGGTCAGCATCGCTGTTTGTCCTTGGTCTCGATGCCGGATGAGACACCCGGCTCTCCCCGACTGACTCTTGAGAAGACATCTTGCTCTAATCTGCAGCAGGAACAGCTCGAAACAAGAACAGAGGATATTTGCGTGATACAGGAATCAAAACCTTTGGGTGATTATATAATGAATTTTTATCGACCAAAATACGTATCGTGCAAGAAAACAGAGTCCGGAGAGCACACGAGGTGCCCACGAGGTAGGGGGCGCACCCAGGGGGTAGGGCGCGCCCTCCACCCTCGTGGAGCCCTCGTGTCCTTCCCGGACTACTTCTTATTTTTCTATATATTCCAAAATGGAGAAAAAATGCCTTTGGAACTGTTTTGGAGTCGGTTTACTTACCGTACCACATACCTATTCCTTTTCGGAGTCTGAAACGTTCCGGAAAGTGTCCCTTATGTATTCCTCCGGGGTTACGGTTTCGATAACATTGGTTTCAACATTTATGGGATTACCTGAGATATAATGTTTGATTCTTTGACCGTTCACCAACTTCGGATTTGTACCTTCGAAGTTGTTGATTTTTATGGCACCGGAACGATAGACCTCCTCGATAACGTAAGGGCCTTCCCATTTAGAGAGAAGTTTTCCTGCAAAAAATCTTAAACGAGAGTTGTATAGCAATACATAATCACCTACATTAAACTCACGCTTTTGTATCCTTTTGTCATGCCATCTTTTAAGTTTTTCTTTAAACAACTTGGCATTTTCATAGGCTTGGGTTCTCCACTCATCAAGTGAGCTAATGTCAAATAACCTCTTCTCACCGGCAAGTTTGAAATCATAATTGAGCTCTTTAATAGCCCAATATTCCTTATGTTCTAGTTCGAGAGGTAAGTGACATGCCTTTCCATAAACCATTTTATACGGAGACATACCCATAGGATTTTTGTATGCAGTTCTATATGCCCATAATGCATCATCAAGTTTCTTGGACCAATTCTTTCTAGATCCATTAACAGTCTTTTGAAAAATTAATTTGAGCTCTCTATTACTCAATTCTACTTGACCACTAGACTGCGGGTGATAAGGAGATGCAATTCTATGATTAACATCGTACTTAGCAAGCATTTTACGGAAAGCACCATGAATAAAATGTGAACCACCATCAGTCATTAAATATCTAGGGACTCCAAACCTCGGAAAAATAACTTCTTTAAGCATTTTAATAGAAGTGTTATGATCAGCACTACTAGTTGGAATAGCTTCTACCCACTTAGTAACGTAATCAACATCAACTAAAATATGTGTATATCCATTAGAGGCAGGAAAAGGTCCCATATAATCAAAGCCCCAGACATCAAATGGTTCAATAACAAGTGAATAGTTCATAGGCATTTCTTGACGTCTACTAATGTTACCAATTCTTTGACATTCATCACAAGATAAGACAAACTTACGGACATCCTTGAAGAGAGTAGGCCAATAAAAACCAGATTGCAATACCTTATGTGCAGTTCTATCTCCAGCGTGGTGTCCTCCATAAGCTTCAGAGTGACACTTGCGTAGGATCTGTTCATGTTCACGCTCAGGTACACAACGTCTAATAACACCATCTACTCCTTCTTTATAAAGATGTGGGTCCTCCCAGAAGTAATGTCTCAAGTCATAGAAAAACTTTTCCTTTTGCTGGTATGTGAAACTAGGTGGTATAAATTTAGCAGCAATATAATTAGCATAATCAGCATACCATGGAGCAGTACGAGAAGCATTTATGACATTCAGTTGTTCATCAGGAAAGCTATCATCAATAGGTAGTGGGTCATCAAGAACATTTTCTAACCTAGACAAGTTGTCTGCAACGGGGTTCTCAGCTCCCTTTCTATCAACAATATGCAAGTCAAATTCTTGTAGCAAGAGAACCCATCTAATAAGTCTAGGTTTAGCATCTTTCTTTTCCATAAGATATTTAATAGCAGCATGATCCGTATGAATAGTTACTTTGGAATCAACGATATAAGGTCTGAACTTATCACAAGCAAATACAACTGCTAAGAATTCTTTTTCAGTGGTAGCATAATTTCTCTGAGCATTGTCTAGAGTTTTTCCAGCATATTGAATAACATTTAATTTCTTATCAACTATTTGCCCTAGAACAGCACCTACAACATAATCACTAGCATCACACATAATTTCAAAGGGTAAATTCCAGTCAGGTGGCTGAACAATAGGTGCAGAGATCAATGCTTTCTTAAGTATTTCAAATGCTTCTACACAATCATCATCGAAGAAAAATGGTATATCTTTTTGTAATAAATTAGTCAGAGGCCGAGAAATTTTGGAGAAGTCCTTAATGAACCTCCTATAAAAACCGGCGTGACCAAGGAAACTTCTTATACCTTTGATGTCCTTGGGACATGGCATATTTTCAATAACATCAACCTTGGCTTTATCAACTTCAATACCTCTTTCAAAAACTTTATGCCCCAAGACAATACCTTCATGAACCATAAAGTGGCACTTTTCCCAATTCAAGACAAGATTAGTTTCTTCACATCTCTGCAAAACTCGATCAAGGTTGCTCAAGCAATCATCAAAAGAGGATCCATAAATGGAAAAATCGTCCATGAAAACCTTACAAATCTTTTCACAAAAGTCAGAGAATATAGCCATCATGCATCTTTGAAAGGTAGCAGGTGCATTACATAAACCAAAAGGCATACGTCTATAAGCAAAAGTACCAAAAGGGCAAGTAAAAGTGGTCTTTGATTGATCATCGGCTGGCACAGGTATTTGAGAGAAACTAGAATAACCATCTAGAAAGCAAAACTGTGTGTGTTTGGATAATATTTCTAGCATTTGATCGATAAAAGGTAAGGGGTAATGATCCTTTTTAGTAGCTTTATTTAATTTGTGGAAATCAATTACCATCCTATAACATATAATAATTCTTTGCGGGATCAATTCATCTTTATCATTAGGAACTACGGTAATACCTCCCTTCTTAGGCACACAATGGACAGGACTTACCCACTGACTATCAGCAACGGGATAAATTATACCTGCCTCAAGGAGCTTTAGTATTTCCTTTCTTACCACTTCTTTCATTTTAGGATTCAGTTGTCGTTGGTGATCACGAACTGGTTTGGCATCTTTCTCCAAATTTATTTTGTATTGACATAGAGTGGGACTAATGCCCTTAAGATCATCAAGAGTATATCCAATAGCAGCGCGGTGCTTCTTCAGAGTTTTCAATAATCTCTCTTCTTCATGCTCTGAAAGGTTAGCACTAATAATAACAGGATATATCTTCTTCTCATCAAGATAAGCATATTTAAGAGTATCAGGTAATGGTTTAAGCTCAAACACGGGATCACCCTTGGGTGGAGGAGGATCCCCTAGGATTTCAACAGGCAAATTGTGTTTCAAGATGGGTTCCTGTTTATAGAATACTTCATCAATTTCCCTTCTTTCATTCATAAACATATCATTTTCATGGTCTAGCAAATAATGTTCTAAAGGATCACTAGGAGGTACGGCAATAGAAGCAAGACCAATAATTTCATCCTTACTAGGTAATTCCTCTTCACGGTGTTGTCTACGAAATTTAGAGAAATTAAACTCATGAGACATATC
Organism: Triticum aestivum; assembly: GCF_018294505.1. Classification (NCBI taxonomy): domain Eukaryota; kingdom Viridiplantae; phylum Streptophyta; class Magnoliopsida; order Poales; family Poaceae; genus Triticum; species Triticum aestivum. Next base: position 335,427,090 of record NC_057799.1, read on the forward strand.
ACCCAAACCAATAGTAACAACATCCTTTTCGCAATCTATTCTAGCATTAACGGTGTTCAAGAAGGGTCTACCAAATATAATGGGACAAAAGCTATCTTGTGGGGAACCAAGAACAAGAAAATCAGCAGGATATTTAGTTTTCCCACACAAGACTTCAACATCTCTAACAATTCCAATGGGTGATATGTTATCTCTATTGGCAAGCTTAATGGTAACATAAATATTTTCTGTCTCAGCAGGTGCAATATCATGCATAATTTCTTTGTATAAGTCATGAGGTATAGCACTAGCACTGGCACCCATATCACATAAGCCATGATAACAATGATCTCCTATTTTAACAGAAATAACATGCATGCCTACCACAAGTCTATGTTTATCTTTAGCACAAGGTTTGGCAATTCTAGCAGTTTCATCACGGGAATGAATAACATGCCCATCAATATTATCAGACAAGAGATCTTTAACAATAGCAACATTATGTTCAACCTTAATTTGCTCAGGAGGTGTGTAAGTTCTAATATTGCTTTTATGGACCACAGTTGAAGCTTTAGCATGATCCTTTATCCTAACAGGGAAAGGTGGTTTCTCAACATAAGAAGTAGGAACAACATGATCATTAGAAGTGATAGTCTTTTCTTTAACTTTAATAGGTGCAGATACTTTTACTTCTATGGGAGGATGATATTTAAACCACTTCTCCTTAGGGAGATCAATATGAGCAGCAAAAGATTCACAAAAGGAACCTACTATCTCAGAGTCAAGTCCATATTTAGTGCTAAATTTATGGAAAACATCGGTGTCCATAAAAGATTTAACAAAATCATACTTAGGTGTCATACCTGACTCCTTACCTTCGTCGAGATCCCAATCTTCAGAGTTGTGTTTAATTCTTTCCAATAAATCCCATTTGAATTCAATAGTTTCATCATAAAAGAGCCAGCACAAGAAGTATCGAGCATGGTGCGATTGTTATCAGAAAGCCGAGCATAAAAACTTTGAATAATTATTTCTCTTGGGAGCTCATGATTGGGGCATGAATATAACATTGATTTGAGCCTCCCCCAAGCTTGAGCGATGCTTTCTCCTTCGTGAGGACAAAAATTGTATATATAATTGCGATCACGATGAACAAGATGCATAGGATAAAATTTCTGATGAAATTCCAATTTCAATCGTTTGTAGTTCCATGATCCCGTATCATCACATAGCCTATACCATGTCAATGCATCTCCCTTCAAAGATAAAGGGAGGACCTTCTTCTTAATAACATTACCGGGTATACATGCAAGCTTAAATAATCCACAAACTTCATCCACATATATTAGGTGCTCATCAGGATGCTTTGTTCCGTCTCCTGCAAAAGGATTAGCTAGCAATTTTTCTAACATACCCGAAGGAATTTCAAAGTAGACATTTTCATTTTCAGTAGGTTCGGTAGGTTGAGGAGCAACTCTTTGCTCTACTGGTCGGGGTGAAGATACCCCGAACAAGCCCCTCAGAGGATTACTTTCCATAGTAACACGTGACAGTAAATTTCAGCACACTATATAAATTTTTCCTTACCAAATTCCACCTACCAAAGGCGCTTCACTCCCCGGCAACGGCGCCAGAAAAGAGTCTTGATGACCTACAAGTATAGGGGATCTATCGTAGTCCTTTCGATAAGTAAGAGTGTCGAACCCAACGAGGACCAGAAGGAAATGATAAGCGGTTTTCAGCAAGGTATTCTCTGCAAGCACTGAAATAATAGGTAATAGATAGTTTTGTGATAAGATAATTTGTAACGAGCAACAAGTAACAAAAGTAAATAAAGTGCAGCAAGGTGGCCCAATCCTTTTTGTAGCAAAGGACAAGCCTGGACAAACTCTTATATAGAGAAAAGCACTCCCGAGGACACATGGGAATTATCATCAAGCTAGTTTCCATCACGTTCATATGATTTGCGTTCGGTACTTTGATAATTTGATATGTGGGTGGACCGGTGCTTGGGCGCTGCCCTTACTTGGACAAGCATCCCACTTATGATTAACCTCTATTGCAAGCATCCGCAACTACAACAAAAGTATTAAGGTAAACCTAACCATAGCATGAAACATATGGATCCAAATCAGCCCCTTACGAAGCAATGCATAAACTAGGGTTTAAGCTTCTGTCACTCTAGCAACCCATTATCTACTTATTACTTCCCAATGCCTTCCTCTAGGCCCAAATAATGGTGAAGTGTCATGTAGTCGACGTTCACATAACACCACTAGAGGAGAGACAACATACATCTCATCAAAATATCGAACGAATACCAAATTCACGTGACTACTAATAGCAAGACTTCTCCCATGTCCTCAGGAACAAACGTAACTACTCACAAAGCATATTCATATTCATAATCAGGGGAGTATTAATATGCATAAAGGATCTGAACATATGATCTTCCACCAAATAAACCAAGTAGCATCAACTACAAGGAGTAATCAACACTACTAGCAACCTACAGGTACCAATCCCAGACAATGAGACAAGAATTGGATACAAGAGATGAACTAGGGTTGGAGAGGAGATGGTGCTGGTGAAGATGTTGATGGAGATTGCCCTCTCCCGATGAGAGGAGCGTTGGTGATAACGATGGCGATGATTTCCCCCTCCCGGAGGGAAGTGTCCCCGGCAGAACAGCTCTGCCGGAGCCCTAGATTGGTTCCACCAAGGTTCCGCCTCATGGCGGCGGAGTCTCGTCCCGAAAGCTTGCTTATGCTTTTTCTTCGGATGAAAGGCTTCATATAGCAGAAGATGGGCACCGGAGGGCCAATAGGGGGCCCACGAGGCAGGGGGCGCGCCTAGGGGGTAGGGCACGCCCCCACCCTCGTGGACAGGTGGAGGCCCCCCTGACGTATTTCTTCCGCTCATTATTTTTTATTATTCCCAAAAATAAATTTTGTGGAGTTTCAGGACTTTTGGAGTTGTGCAGAATAGGTCTCTAATATTTGCTCCTTTTCCAGCCCAGAATTCCAGCTGCCGGCATTCTCCCTCCTTATGTAAACCTTGTGAAATAAGAGAGAATAGGCATAAGTATTGTAACATAATGTGTAATAATAGCCCATAATGCAATAAATATCGATATAAAAGCAGTCCCATTATATTTGGTAGACCCTTCTTGAATACTGTTAATGCTAGGATAGACTGCGAAAAGGATATTGTTACTGTTGGTTTAGGGGATATGTGTCATGATTTTAATTTTTCTAAATTTGGTAGACAACCCCATGATAAAGAATTGCCTAGTAAAGATGAAATTATTGGTCTTGCTTCTATTGCACTGCCTCCTAATGATCCTTTAGAACAATATTTGCTAGACCATGAAAATGATACGTTTATGAATGAAAGAAGGGAAATAGATGAAGTATTCTTTAAACAGGGACCTATTCTGAAACACAATTGGCCTATTGAAATTCTAGGGGATCCTCCTCCACCCAAGGGTGATCCCGTGTTTGAGCTTAAACCATTACCTGATGCTCTTAAATATGCTTATCTTGATGAAAAGAAGATATATCCTATTATTATTAGTGCTAACCTTTCAGAGCAGGAAGAAGAGAAATTATTAAGAACTCTGAAGAAGCACCGTGCTGCTATTGGATATAATCTTGATGATCTTAAGCGCATTAGTCTCACTCTATGCCAGCACAAAATAAAATTGGAGAAAGACGCTAAACAGGTTGTTGATCATCAACGACGGTTGAATCCTCAGACAAAAGAAGTGGTAAGAAAGGAAATACTAAAGCTTCTAGAGGCAGGTATAATTTATCCCGTTGCTGATAGTCAGTGGGTAAGTCATGTCCATTGTGTCCCTAAGAAGGGAGGTATTACTATTGTTCCTAATGATAAAGATGAATTGATCCCAGAAAGAATTGTTACAGGTTATAGAATGGTAATTGATTTCCGCAAATTAAATAAAGCTACTAAAAAGGATCATTACCCTTTACCTTTTATTGACCAAATTCTAGAAAGATTATCCAGACATACACATTTTTTCTTTCTAGACGGTTATTCTGGTTTCTCCCAAATACCTGTGTCAAAAGAGGATCAGGAAAATACCACTTTTACTTGCCCTTTCGGTACCTTTGCTTATAGACGTATGCCTTTTGGTTTATGTAATGCACCTGCTACCTTTCAAAGATGTATGACTGCTATATTCTCTGACTTCTATGAAAAGATTGTTGAGGTTTTCATGGATGATTTCTCCGTGTATGGAACTTCTTTTGCTGATTTCTTAAGAAACCGTGACCGAGTTTTGCAGAGATGTGAAGAAACCAATCTTGTCTTGAATTGGGAGAAGTGCCACTTTATGGTTAATGAAGGTATTGTCTTGGGGCATAAAATTTTTGAAAGAGGTATTGAAGTTGATAAAGCTAAAGTTGATGCTACTGAAAAGATGGCGTGTCCTAACGACATTAAAGGTATAAGAAGTTTCCTTGGTCATGCCGGTTTTTATAGGAGGTTCATTAAATACTTCTCAAAAATTTCTAGGCCTCTAAGTAATCTCTTACAAAAAAGATGTTCCTTTTGTCTTTGATGATGATTGCGCAGAAGCTTTTGAAATACTTAAGAAAGCCTTGATTTCCGCACCTATTGTTCAGCCACCTGATTGGAATTTACCCTTTGAAATTATGTGTGATGCTAGTGATTATGTTGTAGGTGTTGTTCTAGGACAAAGAGTTGATAAGAAATTAAATGTTATCCAATATGCTAGTAAAACTCTAGACAGTGCCCAGAGAAATTATGCTACTACTGAAAAAGAATTTTTAGCAGTTGTATTTGCTTGTGATAAGTTCAGACCTTATATTGTTGATTCTCAAGTAACTATTCACACTGAACATGCTGCTATTAAATATATTATGGAAAAGAAAGATGCTAAACCTAGACTTATTAGATGGGTTCTCTTCCTACAAGAATTTGATTTGCATATTATTGATAGAAAGGGAGCTGAGAACCCCGTTGCAAACAACTTGTCTAGGTTAGAGAATGTTCTTGATGGCCCACTACCTATTGATGATAGCTTCCCTAATGAACAATTAGCTGTCATAAATGCTTCTCATACTGCTCCATGGTATGTTGATTATGCTAATTACATTGTTGCTAAATTTATACCACTTAGTTTCACATATCAGCAAAAGAAAAGTTTTTATGTGTTTTAAGACATTACTTCTGGGATGACCCACACCTTTATAAAGAAGGGGTAGATGGTGTTATTAGACGTTGTGTACCTGAGCATGAACAGGAACAGATCCTATGCAAGTGTCACTCCGAGGCTTATGGAGGACACCACGCTGGAGATAGAACTGCACATAAGGTATTGCAATCCGGATTTTATTGGCCTACTCTTTTCAAAGATGCTCGTATGTTTGTCCCTTCTTGTGATGAATGTCAAATAATTGGTAATATTAGTAGACGTCAAGAAATGCATATAAACTATTCACTTGTTATTGAACCATTTGGTGTTTGGGGCTTTGATTATATGGGACCGTTTCCTTCCTCTAATGGGTATAGACATATTTTAGTTGCTGTTGATTACGTTACTAAGTGGGTAGAAGCTATTCCAACTAGTAGTGCTGATCATAACACCTCTATTAAGATGCTTAAAGAAGTTATTTTTCCGAGGTTTGGAGTCCCTAGATACTTAATGACTGATGGTGGTTCACATTTTATTCATGGTGCTCTTCGTAAAATGCTTGCTGAGTATGATGTCAATCATAGAATTGCATCTCCATACCACCCACAGTCTAGTGGTCAAGTAGAACTAAGTAATAGGGAGATTAAATTAATTTTGCAAAAGACTGTTAATAGATCTAGAAAGAATTGGTCCAAGAAACTAGATGATGCATTATGGGCCTATAGAACTGCATATAAAAATCCTATGGGTATGTCTCCGTATAAAATGGTTTATGGAAAAGCATGTCACTTACCTCTCGAACTAGAACGTAAGGCATATTGGGCCATTAAAGAGCTCAATTATGATTTCAATCTTGCCTGCGAGAAGAGACTATTTGACTGGGCCTATGAGAATGCCAAACTGTTTAAAGAAAAAGTTAAAAGATGGCATGACAAAAGGATACAAAAGCGTGAGTTTAATGTAGGTGATTATGATCTATTATACAACTCTCGTTTAAGATTTTTTGCAGGAAAACTCCTCTCTAAATGGGAAGGTCCTTACATTATCGAGGAGGTCTATCATTCCGGTGCCAAAAAAATCAACAACTTTGAAGGCACAAATCCGACGGTGGTGAACGGTCAAAGAATCAAACATTATATCTGAGGTAATCCCATAAATGTTGAAACCAATGTTATTGAAACCGTAACCCCGGAGGAGTACATAAGGGAAACTTTCCAGAACGTTTCAGACTCCGAAAAGGAATAGGTATGTGGTACGGTATGTAAACCGACTCCAAAACAGTTCTAATAGCAATTTTCGCCGTGTTGGAATATTTAAGAAAATAGGAAAATAAGAAGTAGTCCGAAAGGCACACGAGGCATCCACGAGGGTGGAGGACACACCCTACCCCCTGGGCGCGCCCCCTGCCTCATGGGCACCTCGTGTGCCCTCCGGACTCCGTTTTCTTGCTCGATACTTCTTTTGGTCGGTAAAAATTAATTATATAAACTCCCGAAGGTTTTGACCACCGTACCATGCAAATATCCCCTGTTTTTGTTTTGAGCTATTTCTGCCGCAGATTAGATCAAGATGTCTTCTCAAGAGTCAGTCGGGGAGAGCCGGGTATCTCACCCGACACCGTGGCCAAAAGCAAACAGCGATGCCGATCACTTTGGGCCATCAACTGAGGAAGATATGGAGGCCAACTTGAAAAGGATAGATGCCATGGAGGAAGATCAAGAAGTTACCTCTCGTCTCCAAACCAGATTCATGATGGAGGAACTCCAGAGCTTAGCAATTCCAAATTCGGTCATCCCTCCCAATGCTAGATTTCTTTATTATGAAAATATGAAAAAGACTGTTACTTGTTCTCCCGTAGCTATGCAACATCCATGGGTGAAAGGAGCTTTAGCCGTCACGGGTAAGCTCCGTAGGGAAATAATGGATCTCAAGCAGCAAGTCAATAAGCTCGATGAAGAGAATCATATCCTAAGGGGCATCATCGCCAAGAATATCACATCACCACCTCCGAAGAAAGAGACATAAACACATGGGTATGGGCACTCCCCTTGGCAACTGCCAAGCTTGGGGGAGGTGCCCCGGTATCGTATCACCATCACACTTCTATCTTTACCGCTTTTCTTAGTTCGATCCTTTTGGTTATATCTTGATCTAGTAGAATAAAGTTTAGTATGATCTAGCTTTGAGTTTTTGTGTTGATCCTTATCTATGTAATCGAGTCTGTGAGCTATATATAATAAAGATTAGCCTTGAGTCGAGGGCTTGGTTATCTTGCTATTATCTTGAGGGAATAAAAGAAAAAAGAAAGAATAAAAAGAAATAAAGAGATCATATTGAAATTATGGAGAGTAATGACTTCACATATAAAGAGTATGATGAATAAAAGTTGTTGAGAGCTCAAAAACAGAGTTTTGGTCATCGTTGCAATTAATAGGAAGTAATAAAGAAAGAGAGGTTTTCACATAAAATATACTATCTTGAACATCTTTTATGATTATGAGCAGTCATTAAAATATGACATGCTAAAAAGTTGATGTTGGACAAGGAAGACAATGTAATGGGTTATGTTTTCTTATATCCGAAATAAATTATATTGTCATGCATCATCCAACATGTTGAGCCTGCCTTTCCCCCTCTTGCTAGCCAAATTCTTTGCACCAAGTAGAGATACTACTTGTGCTTCTAAATATCCTTAAACCCAGTTTTGCCATGAGAGTCCACCATATCTACCTATGGATTGAGTAAGATCCTTCAAGTAAGTTGTCATTGCTACAAGCAATAAAAATTGCTCTCTAAATATGTATGATCTATTAGTGTGGAGAAAATAAGCTTTATACGAGCTTGTGATATGGAAGAAATAAAAGCGACGGACTGCATAATAAAGGTCCCTATCACAAGTGGCAATATAAAGTGACGTTCTTTTGCATTAAGATTTTGTGCATCCAAAATAAAAGCACATGACAACCTATGCTTCCCTCTACGAAGGGCCTATCTTTTATTTTTGTCTTATACCTTATACAAGAGTCATGGTGATCTTCACCTTTCCTTTTTTACACTTTATCCTTTGGCAAGCACTATGTGTTGGAAAGATCCTTATATATATATATCCAATTGGATGTCGGTTTTCATAAAGCATTATTGTTGACGTTACCCTTGAGGTAAAAGGTTGGGAGGCAAAACTATAAGCCCCTATCTTTCTCTGTGTCCGATTAAAACATCATACCCATAAGTATTGCGTGAGTGTTAGCAATTGTGAAAGACTAAATGATAGTTGAGTATGTGGACCTACTGAAAAGCTCTTATATTGACTCTTTTCGATGTTATGATAAATTGCAATTGCTTAAATGACTGAGATTATAGTTTGCTAGTTTTTCAATGAAATTTCAGATTCATACTTTACATTGCGAATAGATTGTTACTTTAGCATTAGAAATCATATGACAATATATATATGTGTGTGTGTGTGTGTGTGTTGCTATTCGAAGAAGGATCATGATGCCCTCATGTTCGTATTTTATTTTATCGACACCTCTATCTCTAAACATGTGGACATATTTTTCGATATCGGCTTCCGCTTGAGGACAAGCGAGGTCTAAGCTTGGGGGAGTTGATACGTCCATTTTGCATCATGCTTTTATATCGATATTTATTGCATTATGGGTTGTTATTACACATTATGTCACAATACTTATGCCTTTTCTCTCTTATTTTACAAGGTCTACATGAAGAGGGAGAATGCCGGCAGCTGGAATTCTAGGCTAGAAAAGGAGAAAATATTAGAGACCTATTCTGCACAACTCCAAAAGTCCTGAAACTCCACGAAAGTCAGTTTTGGAATGTATTAACAATATTGGGCGAAGAAAGCACCAGAGGGGGGCCACCCACCGTCCACGAGGGTGGAGGGTGCACCCTACCCCCCTGGGCGCGCCCCCTGCCTCGTGGGCCACCTGGAAGCCCCCCGATGTCCATCTTCTGGTATAAGGTGTCTTTCTCCCTGAAAAAAATAAGAAGGAAGCTTTCGGGATAAAGCTCCACCATCTCGTGGCGGAACCTGGCGACACCAATCTAGGGCTCCGGCGGAGCTGTTCTGCCGGGGAAACATCCCTTCGGGAGGGGGAAATCGTCACTATCATCATCACCATCGATCCTCTCATCAGGTGGGGGTCAATATCCATCAACATCTTCACCAGCACCATCTCCTCTCAAACCCTAATTCATCTTTTGTATCCAATCTTTGTCTCAAAACCTCAGATTGGTACCTGTGGGTTGCTAGTAGTGTTGATTAGTCCTTGTAGTTGATGCTAGTAGGTTTATTCGGTGGAAGATTATATGTTCAGATCCTTTATGCATATTAATACCCCTCTGATTATGAACATGAATATGATTTCTGAGTAGTTACGTTTGTTCCTGACGACATGGGAGTAGTCTTGTTATAAGTAGTCATGTGAATTTGGTATTCGTTCGATATTTTGATGAGATGTATGTTGTCTTTCCTCTAGTGGTATTATGTGAACTTCGACTACATGACGCTTCACCATTGTTTGGGCCTAGGGTAAGGCATTGGGAAGTAATAAGTAGATGATGGGTTGCTAGAGTGACAGAAGCTTAAACCCTAGTTTATGCGTTGCTTCGTAAGGGGCTGATTTGGATCCATATGTTTCATGCTATGGTTAGGTTTACCTTAATTCTTCTTTCGTACTTGCAGATGCTTGCAAGGGGGGTTAATCATAAGTGGGATGCTTGTCCAAGGAAGGGAAGTACCCAAGCACCGGTCCACCAACATATCACATTATCAAAGTAACGAACGCGAATCATATGAGCATGATGAAAACTAGATTGACAATAATTCCCATGTGTCCTCGGGAGCGCTTTCCTTCATATAAAAGTTTTTCCAGGCTTGTCCTTTGCTACAAAAATGATTGGGCCACCTTGCTGCACCTTCTTTACTTTTGTTGCTTGTTACCCGTTACGAATTACCTTATCACAAAACTATCTGTTACCGATAATTTCAGTGCTTGCAGAGAATACCTTACTGAAAAATGCTTGTCATTTTCTTCTGCTCCTTGTTGGCTTCAAAACTCTTACTTATCCAAAGGACTACATAGTTCCCTTATACTTGTGGGTCATCAGACACCAACCATACAAAGAGGCTTAAAATCATCAAAAAACCTAAGTTCATTCAGGGTCAACCTAATGATCCCAGTCACCCCATGTACAGAGGGAATTAAGCCATAACACTATTTTTATGCCTCTTCTGCAACTTATTTCGTTCAATTTAGAACTGTTGCATGTATTGAATTGTGAGTTATGCCCTGATGTCTACTACACAACATTCTTCTTGTAGACATTGTTGGGCCTCCAAGTGCAGAGGTTTGTAGGACAGTAGCAAATTTCCCTCAAGTGGATGACCTAAGGTTTATCAATCCATGGGAGGTGTACGATGAAGATGGTCTCTCTCAAGCAACCCTGCAACCAAATAACAAAGAGTCTCTTGTGTCCCCAACACACCCAATACAATGGTAAATTGTATAGGTGCACTAGTTCGGCGAAGAGCTGGTGATACAAGTGCAATATGGATGATAGATATTGGTTTTTGTAATCTGAAATTATAAAAACAGCAAGGTAACAAGCGATAAAACTGAGCGTAAACGGTATTGCAATGCTTCGAAACAAGGCCTAGGGTTCATAATTTCACTAGTGCAAGTTCTCTCAACAATAATAACATAATTGGATCATATAACTATCCCTCAACATGCAACAAAGAGTCACTCCAAAGTCACTAATAGCGAAGAACAAACGAAGAGATTATGGTAGGGTACAAAACCACCTCAAAGTTATTCTTTCTGATCCATCTATTCAAGAGTCCGTAGTAAAATAACATGAAGCTATTCTTTTTGTTCGATCTATCATAGAGTTTGTACTAGAATAACACCTTAAGACACAAATCAACCAAAACCCTAATGTCACCTGGATACTCCAATGTCACCTCAAATATCCGTGGGTATGATTATACAATATGCATCACACAATCTCGGATTCATCTATTCAACCAACACAAAGAACTTCAAAGAGTGCCCCAAAGTTTATACTGGAGAGTCAAGACGAAAACGTGTGCCAACCCCTATGCATAAGTTCACAAGGTCACTGAACCCGCAAGTTGATCACCAAAACATACATCAAGTGAATCATGTGAATATCCCATTGTCACCACAGATAAGCACATGCAAGACATACATCAAGTGTTCTCAAATCCTTAAAGACTCAGTACGATAAGATAACTTCAAAGGGAAAACTCAATCCATTACAAAAGAGTAGAGGGGGAGAAACATCATAAGATCCAACTATAATAGCAAAGCTCGCGATACATCAAGATCGTGCCGAATCAAGAACATGAGAGAGAGAGATCAAACACATAGCTACTGGTACATACCCTCAGCCCCGAGGGTGAACTACTCCCTCCTCGTCATGGAGAGCGTCGGGATGATGAAGATAGACACTGGTGAGGGATCCCCCCTCCGGCAGGGTGCCGGAATAGGGTCCCGATTGGTTTTTGGTGGCTACAGAGGCTTGCGGCAGCGGAACTCCCGATCTATTGTGTTCATCAATGGTTTAAGGGTATATGGACACATATAGGCGAAAGAAGTCGGTCAGGGGAGCCACGAGGGGCCCACAAGGGTGGGGGCGCGCCCAGGGGGTAGGGCGCGCCTCCCTGCCTCGTGGCTTCCTCGAAGCTTCCCCGACGTCTACTCCAAGTCTCCTGGATTGCTTCCGTTCCAAAAATAACTCTCCCGAAGGTTTCATTCCGTTTGGACTCCGTTTGATATTCCTTTTCTTCGAAACACTGAAATAGGCAAGAACACAACAATTTGGGCTGGGCCTCCGGTTAATAGGTTAGTCCCAAAAATAATATAAAAGTGTTTAGTAAAGCCCATAAACATCCAAACAGATAATATAATAACATGAAGACTTCATAAATTATAGATACATTGGAGACGTATCAGCATCCCCAAGCTTAATTCCTGCTCGTCCTTGAGTAGGTAAATGATAAAAGAAATAATTTATGAAGTGTGAATGCTAGCAGGTGCACAAGTTTGATCAATGATAATTTCAGTCACCTTTTCTAGCATCATTATATGTCATAACAGTAGCTCGACTCATAAAACTTTTCATGATCAAGTAACAAGCTATTCACATGTTAAAGTATAGATCATAAACTTTCTTGAAAACTAACAAACAATTCTCAGTCATCAAAAAATTGCAATTCATCTTATTTTCAGGAAGGGTCTATGTAAGAGCTTTGACTTAGCAAATCCCACATACTCAACCATCATATAGTCTTCCATGATTGCTACCACTCAAAGCATATTTTTAGAACAAATAGTATTCATCGAACACAGAGAAAGGTAGGGGCTTAATGTTTCGCCTCCCAACTTATTTATCATATAGATAATTGTCAACAATAATAATTCATGATCAAATATATTTGAATGGCCATATATGCTTAGATCTTTCCATCACATGATGCTTGCTAACTAAAGATTAGGTTGGGATGAGAAGGAATACTACTGACTCTTGCATAAAAGTAGAAGATAGGCCCTTCGTAGAGGGAAGCAGGGATTTGCAGAGGTGCCGGAGCTCGAAGCTAAAACAGAGATGAACATAATTTTGAGAGGTATGCTTTCATTGTCAACATAACGACCAAGAGTTCCCAATATCTTCCATACTAGATACATTATAGGCGGTTCCCAAACAGAAAGGTAAAGATTTTACTCCCCCTCCACCAATAATCACACTCCACGGCTTGTCCGAAACAACGGGTGCCGTCCAACTATCAACAATCCTGGGGGAGTTTGTTTAAATTATTTGCGAATTTGTTTTTGATCTTTTGATCATAGGACTGGGCATCCCAGTTACCAGCCATTTTCTCGTGAATGATGAGAGGAGTCCACTCATCGTGAGAATAACCCACCTAGCATGGAAGATACTGACAGCCCCTAGTCACTACATGAGCGATTCGGGCATACAAAACAGATTATTATTTGAAGGTTTAGAGTTTGGCACATGCAAATTTACTTGGAACGGCAGGTAAATACCGCATATAGGTAGATTTGGTGGACTCTCATGGAAGAAACTTGGTTCAAGGAATTTGGATGCACAAGCGGTATTCCCGCTTAGTATAGAAATTTTGGCTTGCTAAGGATTCTCAATAGCAAGCACCACATGTTAGAGGATCCATAACAATATAACTTCTATACAAATATACCCAAGCATAACTCATTATGTTGTCTTCCTTGTCCAACTTCAACAAATTTGCTCAGGTTTGAAAATAATTAATGGGGCTCACAATCATAGAAGATGTCCAAGATAGTATATTTATATGTGAAATCTCTCTTCCTTCAATATTCTTTCATGAATTGTTCAAGTGACCAATACAATGTTTGCTAACCTTCAATAAATTTACCACCTCTACTTCTTATATGTGAAGTCATTACTCCCCATGGGATAAGCATATGAAACATATATAATTTCAGATTTATGATATTCAAATCATTCAACTATTTACTCATAGGATATAAGTGAAGCACACGAGTAAATGACAAACTACTCCAAAACGATATAAGTGAAGATCAATGAATAGTTAAATAATCATGTAGCTTTGTGAAGACTCTCTCTCATTTAAGAATTTTAGATCTTGGGATATTATTCAAACAGCAAGCAAAACAAAATAAAACGACATTTCAAGGATAGCACTCATCATGTGAGGAAGCAAAAACTTAGGCTCAACCGATACTAACCGATAATTGTTGAAGAAGAAAGGTGGGATGCCTAATGGGGCATCCCCAAGCTTAGATGCTTGAGACTTCTTGAAATATTATCTTGGGGTGCCTTGGGCATCCCCAAGCTTGAACTTTTGCGACTCTTTAATTCCTTTTATATCACGGTTTCCTAAATCTCGAAAGCTTCATCCACACCAAACTCAACAAGAACTCGTGAGATAAGTTAGTGTAAACCAATGCAAAAACCTTATCATTTTCTACTGTAACAAATCACTAAAATTATTATTCAACATTGCATACTAAATGCCTCTGCATATTTAATACTCCTATCCTCAAATAGAATCATTAAACAAGCAAACACATGCAAACAATGCAAACATAACAGCAATCTGCCAAAATAGTACAGTCTGTAAATAATGCAAGATTCATCATACTTCCCTAACTCCAAACATTATGAAATTCTACCACACTGAAGAAAATTTATCAAAGCTTATTATGCAAAAAGTTTCAAAATTTTATCATATTCTGGCGATAAACTTTCTGTTTTGAAACAGCAACATGTATACTTATAAAATAAGCATGGTAAAGCTATCCTTGACATTTTTATTGAAAATAGAGACGCAAAACATTATTCTAAATAACAGCAAGAAAATAATAACAAAATAAAATGACGCTCCAAGCAAAACACATATCATGTGGTGAATAAAAATATAGCTCCAAGTAAAGTTACCGATGAACGAAGACGAAAGAGGGGATGCCATCCGGGGCATCCCCAAGCTTAGGCTCTTGGTTGTCCTTGAATATTACCTTGGGGTGCCTTGGGCATCCCCAATCTTAGGCTCTTGCCACTCCTTATTCCATAGTCCATCGAATCTTTACCCAAAACTTGAAAACTTCACGACACAAAACTCAACAGAAAACTCATAAGCTCCGTTAGTATAAGAAAATAAATCACCACTTAGGTACTGTTGTGAACTCATTCTAAATTCATATTGGTGTAATATATACTGTATTCCGACTTCTCTATGGTTCATAGCCTCCGATTCTACACATAGATTCATCAAAATAAGCAAACAACACGTAGAAAACAGAATCTGTCAAAAACAGAACAGTCTGTGGTAATCTGCATCAAACGTAAACTTATAGAACTCAGAAAAATCTGCCAAAATAGGACGACTTAGATAATTTGATTATTGATCTACTACAATTGGAATAAGTATTTTTATCACTTTCTGGTGATTTTTAACAATTGTTTTCGTGAGCAGAAAGTTTCTGTCTTTTTCAGCAAGATCAAATAATTATCATCCAAGAAGATCCTATAGGTCTTACTTGGCACAAACACTAATTAAAACATAAAACCACATCTAACCAGAGTCTAGATGATTTATTTATTACTAAACAGGAACAAAAAACAAGGAACAAAGATAAAATTGGGTTGCCTCCCAACAAGCGCTAACGTTTAACGCCCCTAGCTAGGCATGATGATTTCAATGATGCTCATATAAAAGATAAGAATTGAAACATAAAGGGAGCATCATGAAGAATATGACTAGCACATTTAAGTCTAACACACTTCCTATGCATAGGGATTTTGTGAGCAACCAACTTATGGAACAATAATCAACTAGCATAGGAAGGCAAAACAAGCATAACTTCAAAACTTTAAGCACATAGAGAGGAAACTTGGTATTATTGCAATTCCTACAAGCATAAATTCCTCCGTCATAATAATTTTCAGTAGCATCATGAATGAATTCAACAATATAACCAGCACATAACGCATTCTTTTCATGATCTACAAGCATAGAAAATTTATTACTCTCCACATAAGCAAATCTATTCTCATGAATAGTAGTGGGAGCAAACTCAACGAAATAACTATCATGTGATACTTTATTCACATAATCAATTTGAGCATTAAAACCATGATGACAAGTTTCATGGATATCATTACTCTTTATAGCATAAATTTCATCACAATAATCATCGTATATAGGAGGCATGCTATCATCATAATATATTTTCTCATCAAAACTTGGGGGACAAAAAATATCATCTTCATCGAACATAGCTTCCCCAAGTTTGTGACTTTACATATCATTAGCATCATGGGTATTCAAGGGATTCATACTAACAACATTGCAATCATGCTCATCATTCAAATATTTAGTGCCAAACATTCTAATGCATTCTTCTTCTAGCACTTGAGCACAATTTTCCTTCCCATCATTTTCACGAAAGACATTAAAAAGATGAAGCATATGAGGCAAACTCAATTCCATTTTTTTTGTAATTTTCTTTTATAAACTAAACTAGTGATAAAACACGAAACTAAAAGATTAGATTGCAAGATCTAAAGATATACCTTCAAGCACTCACCTCCCTAGCAACGGCACCAGAAAAGAGCTTGATGTCTACTACACAACCTTCTTCTTGTAGACATTGTTGGGCCTCCAAGTGCAGAGGTTTGTAGGACAATAGCAAATTTCTCTCATGTGGATGACCTAAGGTTTATCAATCCGTGGGAGGCGTAGGATGAAGATGGTCTCTCTCAGGCAACCCTGCAACCAAATAACAAAGAGTCTCTTGCGTCCCCAACACACCCAATACAATGGTAAATTGTATAGGTGCACTAGTTCGGCGAAGAGATGGTGATACAAGTACAATATGGATGGTAGATATAAGTTTTTGTAATCTGAAAATATAAAAACAGCAAGGTAACTAATGATAAAAGTGAGCATAAACGGTATTGAAATGCGAGGAAACAAGGCCTAGGGTTCGTACTTTCACTAGTGCAAGTTCTCTCAACAATAATAACATAATTGGATCATATAACTATCCCTCAACATGCAACAAAGAGTCACTCCAAAGTCACTAATAGCGGAGAACAAACAAAGAGATTATGGTAGGGTACGAAACCACCTCAAAGTTATTCTTTCTGATCGATCTATTCAAGAGTCTATAGTAAAATAACACGAAGCTATTCTTTCCGTTCGAATTTATCATAGAGTTCGTACTAGAATAACACCTTAAGACAGAAATCAACCAAAACCCTAATGTCACCTAGATACTCCAATGTCACCTCAAGTATCCGTGGGTATGATTATACGATATGCATCACACAATCTCAGATTCATCTATTCAACCAACACAAAGAACTTCAAAGAGTGCCCCAAAGTTTCTACCGGAGAGTCAAGACGAAAGCGTGTGCCAACCCCTATGCATAAGTTCACAAGGTCACTGAACCCGCAAGTTGATCACCAAAACATACATCAAGTGAATCACGTGAATATCCCATTGTCACCACAGATAAGCACATGCAAGACATACATCAAGTGTTCTCAAATCCTTAAAGACTCAGTACGATAAGATAACTTCAAAGGGAAAACTCAATCCATTACAAGAGAGTAGAGGGGGAGAAACATCATAAGATCCAACTATAATAGCAAAGCTCGCGATACATCAAGATCGTGCCGAATCAAGAACACGAGAGAGAGAGAGAGAGATCAAACACATAGCTACTGGTACATACCCTCAGCCCCGAGGGTGAACTACTCCCTCCTCGTCATGGAGAGCGCCGAGATGATGAAGATGGCTACCGGTGAGGGATCCCCCCTTCGGCAGGGTGCC
Organism: Triticum aestivum; assembly: GCF_018294505.1. Taxonomy (NCBI): domain Eukaryota; kingdom Viridiplantae; phylum Streptophyta; class Magnoliopsida; order Poales; family Poaceae; genus Triticum; species Triticum aestivum. The sequence continues at coordinate 335,444,655 of NC_057799.1, forward strand.
GGAACAGGGTCCTGATTGGTTTTTGGTGGCTACAGAGGCTTGCCATGGCGGAACTCCCGATCTATTGTGTTCATCGATGTTTTTAGGGTATATGGACATATATAGGCGAAAGAAGTCGGTCAGGGGAGCCATGAGGGGCCCACGAGGGTGGGGGCGCGCCCAGGGGTTAGGGCGCGCCTCCCTGCGTCGTGGCTTCCTCAAAGCTTCCCTGATGTCTACTCCAAGTCTCCTGGATTGCTTCCGTTCCAAAAATAACTCTCCCGAAGGTTTCATTCCGTTTGGACTCCGTTTGATATTCCTTTTTTCTTCGAAACACCGAAATAGGCAAGAAAACAGCAATTTGGGCTGGGCCCCCGGTTAATAGGTTAGTCCCAAAAGTAATATAAAAGTGTTTAGTAAAGCCCATAAACATCCAAAACAGATAATATAATAACATGAATACTTCATAAATTATAGATATGTTGGAGACGTATCATGCCCCACCTTCTATTGATCTAAAATGGTTAATATGTTGACATTGATATGATGTTAGCCCAGGCAATGAACTTGAAGAATTTATGACCCTAGAGGTAGCACACTCAATTGATCTCACTCCAGTATGTATGAACAAAACATATGCAATCTGGTTTGTGAATAGCACAAGGTTCATTCATGAAAGCCGTGTGCCTACCAAACCGTGGCCTATACCCCCCTAATGCGCGCGATGTGAGTCGTGTGTTCAGATTGGCAAGAACCCAAATCCCACGGATTGTACATCTGCACCTTTGGATGCTCCCAGATCGAACGACAATCCTCATCCCTTTTATCAGCACATGCGGTTGCAGTTAGGATTTGATTTATATGCACAAAATGCATGGTAAATGCAAAACATGCCTTAAATATAGCAAACGAGCCCTGAAATGCGCTAGAAAAGTAAATCTGGGTATAAGGGTGATTGTGTACCGTGGAAATTTTTGTGAGGTGAAATGATGACCCTACCTCCACTGCCGTTTGCAACATGTGGCTGCCCGCGCCTCGCCATCTTCGTTTGCTCGGCAGCTGCCCTCGAGCATATCAATCCTGGTACCCTTGCCCCACCTGTGGTCCTGCCGGGTTTGCACAAAAACCTGTTAGTTACTGCTCTCCATCATGGTGAAGCATATTTCCTCGCAACCCCTCTTCCTATTTCATTCGGTATGTTCCCAAATTGGCTATAAAATAATGGAGGGCATATATATAGTCATTATCTACCTTCCTAACTAGTACATAAAAGATGTATTTGTTCTAGTTAGTTATTGTCGATTTACTGATCGTGGGCGCCTGAGTCACACAAAAGTAACAAATTAGCCGTACATTTTCGTAATTATTGCATGACATGTTTATACAGCTTGCTACCAAGTTGTTCACTTTATGCTTGTCCTCCTTTCCTGAGTTTTGCATGTGTTCTTTGTAGATGCCGAGTAGCATCGACAACAGTCATGCTTTAGGCGATGTATGTGGATTTGTTGGAAGGCAAGGCTCAACATTAAGATGCCGGGGTTTCGGAAGGGTGACAAAGAAACATGACAAAGGATAGTCTGGGAGATCATCGACCACTTCAATGTTCCAGAGCAGTGGAGAATGCAGGTGGAACACGCTGCACTAAAGAAGGACATGGATGCTTGGAGAAAATGGAAGCGTGTGTTGTACAAGAAGTACTTGAGTGAAGGCAAGGACCCCATCCCCGCATACCCCCAAATTACAAAGGCAGACTAGGCAGAATTCAAAAGGTTCAGGGCAACTACAGAGTTTACTGAGAAGAGTGCCAATCAATCGGAACTTCTGAAGAGGAAAACACACCCCCACCGTATGGGTGTGGCAGGATACTATGGCATGAAACCAATATGGGACCAGGAGGACAAAAAGTAGTAGTTGCAGGTTGGAAAGCAGGCTTTAGTGAAATCAGGGGCAAACACGCTAGAGACTACTTGAGGGCACGTGCAAGGAGGCGTGACGATAGAACTTATCACTTTGAAAACTCACATGACGAAGAACTATATCGCTAATGTTAGGCTTCATGTGACATTCTATCTGATGCTCTATAAAAAAAAGAGACCGTGGCCGTGCAAGGGGTATAGGTGTCAATGTCCCGCACAAGAGGGGTTTCACACTCAACAAAGTAGAGAGGCTCAGCATAAAAAAGCGACACTACAAAAAAATACACTTCCGTGATGATACATGTTTGTCACAGTAGGTGACATTTTCTGTCATGCATGTACATCCATGACGATTTTATGACAGAATCAAGATACTCATACATGTGCTGTCATAGAAGTGTTCCATGACATTACCAAAATTATCATCACAGAAGTGTTCACTTCCATGACGATAAATGCCGCGTCATGGAATCGCTCTCATCAAGGGTGACCGACACATGGCATCCACTGTAACGGGTCGCCGTGAAGCTATCGGGTCCGGTTTGGGATCCGATAACCCGCTAACAGCCACGACCAATGACGATTTTCCACATGTAAAATTCTCATTGGCCGACGGAACCACGTGTCAGCTCCGCGTTGGCACAGGTGTCACTCATCCAATGAGCGAGATGCACCTATGATATGTTGACCCGTGGACCGGCCCAAAAGTGGCCCCTAAAGATTAAATGGTTTGACCCAACTAAAGGCCCATAAGATTTTGCGTACCATAATGGGCCGGCCCAGCTAAAGTCCCACGAGATTTCGCCGACCATAATGGGCCGGCCCAGCTAAAGGCCCCCGAGATATCGCCGACCATAATGGGCCGGCCCAGCTAATGGCCCACAAGATTTTGAGGACACTAGTGGGCCGACACGTTAACAGGCTACCATGTTTTGGGGAAAATGTAGGCCCATATTTGATCCGGTCCTTTAACAGCCTGCCACGTTCCGGGACCAATAAAGGCCCATATGAGATCCGGCCCGTTGAAAGCCTACCACGTTCTGGGCCAAATTACGGCCCAGATCAGATCCGGCCCTTTAAGAGGCTTTGGCCTAAATTATGGCCCATATCAGATTCGGCCCGTCAATTGGACGCTATGCTTTTGGGCCCACTTGCTAAAGGCCCATTTAGTAATTCGGCCTGATATTAGTTTTGGCCTGTTAAAAGTCTGTTTAACATTTCGGCCTGTTAAAAGCCCGACATATAGTTGGGCCTAACTACGGCCCGATTTGCATCCGGCCTGCTCACAGCCGACAATCTAATTGGGCCAAACAAGGACCAAGACAATTTTGGCCTGTTAGCGGCCCGTGATGTGATTGGCACTATCATGGGACGGGGTCTATTTCAGCCTACTGCGGGCTCGTGAGCTGTTCGGCTTGTTTCAGGCCCAACCTACTTTTCAGCCTCCTAAAAGCCCATTGAGTTTTCTTGCGAAAATAGGGCCAGCGGTTTAGTCGGCCTATTAGAGGCCCGAATCTACTAGTGGGCCAGTTCACATTTAGGCCTGTTAACGGACCGATTATGTAGTGATTTGCATGACGGCCCGATTATGTACATAATTTTACGGTTTGGCCTGTTTACTGCGAAGACAGGATATATATACAGTAAAATAACTGCAGCATCGTGAATAAGAAAAAACCTAGACTATACAATAAGGAAATTACGGGATATTACATCCACTGGGCATCAAAGTTCGCCACTATGATAATAAAGCACAAGCAGACAGCAGATTACATACACTGGGCATCAAAGATCGCCACCAGTGAAATAAACACGCCAACAAAATAATATACAAAAACTGACAGCACTTCAATAGAGTTCAAGAAAGGTTAGCCCTGCACGGGAGCTGCGCTTGTTTGACACTTATATCCTCCTCACTCTGAAAGATAAACAAGCAGACAAATGACAGGTTTTGCACATATAAGTATCAGTGCTGACAATTAATCACATTTCTTACTGACGAATAAAGTGACACAGTTTAAAATAGCATTAACACAATATGGTATTGTTCAGGTTAAGACATGGCAGGAAATGACATTGTGAAGGAGTTGGCAGCTTCACGACACCACTGGATTACAGATCAAGAACTCATAAGTATCAATGGTTGTAAGTGCATACAGTGCCCCTTAGTGATTTTGGTGTATTGAAGACTTATAGGTTAAGGGACTAATGTGCTTGTGAGTGTACACAGGTCTATAAGTCTATGAGGAGTTTGATATTTACAGTGAAAGTCGACCCCTAAAAATGAATGTCTTCAACTCAAGACTTTGGCTTTCTGAAGACTTTGAAAGTGAAGAAATTGGTGTGACCATGAAGACTTGATATTCATGTGAGGAACATGAAGCGTGAAGACTTTGTTTTCATAGTTTCGTTTTCTCTTTCTTGAGTCATAGGAAACACCGTACTGCTCAAGGGGGTCGAGGAAAAATTAAGGAAAAGTTTCCAAGTGATGCTCATCTCAAAATCCTACACCTACCAATCCTTTCGAGTGAAGCCATTGGAAATCTCATATAGTTCAGTCAATTTCTTCAGTGACAGAGACAAAGAACTTCTGGTCTCTGAGGAATTTGTTCTAACTGAGGAGTTAGGAATTCGCCAGTGCGAATTTCCTACAAGTGAGGAACATGATAGCCCTAAGGAATTTGAACCTCAAATTTCCGACCGTTGCTGTGCTATGCGCCAGCTATCCCAAAATATCTTACCCATCTAACGGTCATATCATTGAAGGGCATTTATGTCTTATCATGTCGGGCTGCTCCCTAGGCTATAAATAGCCTCCCTCTACAACCACTAGCTAGTTGGCTTATCCGAGAGAAACTGACACTTGCCATTGAGAGCATCCCATCCTCCGAGGACTTTGAGTGAAAATCATCAAGTGAGGAAAACCCAAACCCAAACACCTACAAACCCAAAGTGATTGAGCATCACTGAAGAGATTGTTCCTGTGTGGATCTGATGCTTGTTACCTTTGAAGACTGTGCATCTTCCAGACGGTTAGGCGTCATGGTTTATAGCATCCAAGAGGAAATTTTGGATCGCCGAGTGACCGAGTTTGTGAAGGTTTGGAAGTCACCTAAAGACTTACCACAAGTGACTGGGCGAGGTCCGTGTGATCTTAGCTCAAGGAGAATATGGTGAGGACTATGTGCCCGGGACTGTGTGTCCTCAAGTTTAAATACCTAGCAGCTCCATCCAGATGTACAACTGTCACAGCAGTTGGAACTGGTCTACCAAATCACTGTCTTCACCGAGCTAACTAGTTCTATCTCCTCAACCCTTTCGTTTCCTCATTACTGTGTTGTGTACTTGATCGTCGCTGTTTGAAGACCTTGACTGAAGACTTTCTCAATTTCCTCAGTTCTATTTGTTCAGTCAGTTTGTCTTCAGCCTGCTTACCCTGTGTTTACGCTTCTTGTACTCTGTGCTTGTTTTCATTTCATCATCACGATTGTGCTTTTGTTCTGTTATGCTTGCATCTGAGTACTTATTCTGCTGCTAGTCTTTCGTGACTTAGGAATTTCCTCACTGTGAAATTCCTCAGTGAAGAATTTGTAAAAATCACCTATTCACCCCCCTCTAGTCGACTTAACGCACTTTCAATTGGTATCAGAGCAAGGTTCTCCCTTGTTCTTTGTGATTTTGGTTTAACCGCCTGGAGTTTTAGTTATGTCGACTACAGGTATGATCAAGGTCTCTGCTGGGTGTACTACCTTGGATGGACGGACTACCCCTACTGGAATAACAAAATGCAAATGCATCTTGAGGCAATTGATAACGATATCTGGTATGTTGTGGAAAATGGTGTTCCCTCTGTCACTCCGACCATCAACGCTGCTGACGTGAAGAGATTCAAGCAACTCGACTCTCAAGCGAAGAACATCATATGTGGCCATCTGAGCAAAGGGCAGTATGGCAGAGTGAGTGCTTTGGAGACAGCTAAGCTTATCTAGGATAGGCTGTCCAAGGTCAACAAAGGAGTCTCAACACAGCGTGACTCTCGGGTTGATGTTCTTCGCAATCTCTTCAACTGTTTCAAAAGACTCGACAATGAAAATGTTTAGCAAACCTTCAATCGCCTTACTAACATTTCAAATGAGCTTCAAGCACTTGGTGCCACTGACATCACCGACCATGAGGTGGTGAAGAAATTGCTGAGATCGCTTGATTCCTCATTTGACACTCTCGCACTCATGATACAAGAACGAGGAGACTACAAGTCACTTGATCCCACTGATATCCTCGAAAGGCTAAACACTCATGAGTTCCAACTTGCTAAGAAGACAGATCTCTATGGATCAAGCTATGGCAGAACTCGCGCTTTAAAGGCCAAGGCAGTCTCTGAATCTGAAGGTGAGGATTCTAGTAGTAGCCTTGGTGATCATGAAGAACTGAGCCAGGAGTTAGCAATGCTCGTGAGGAAATTCCAGAAGTTCTCAAGACGTGGTGGCTTTGGTAAATCCTCGAGAAATGATGACATGAGATCAGATTCCTCATCCCATGACTACAAGAAGAGAACTTGCCACAAATGCAAAAACCTGGTCACTACATTCAAGATTGTCCTCTGTGGGAAAAGGAATCAAAGAAGAAGAAATACAAGGATTACAGTTCCGATGACTCAAAGAAGAAGAAGAAATCTTCAAAGTCCTCATCATGACTGGTGATATGTACTTATTGATGGACACTGCTTTATCTCCATCGCATCTGAAGCATATCACCTACGCTGATAAAGGCAAAAGCAAGGTATTGGGCCTAGGTAGGGTTGCGATCTCAAAGGATCGACACATGGACAAAATCATGCTTGTCGAGTCGTTAGGATATAACCTCATGTCTGTCTCAATGCTTTGTGATCTTGATATGGTTGTTGTCTTTGGCAAGTATCGTTGTGTTGTGATCATGGAAGCTGACCATTCCAAAGTCTTCGAAGGCTTTAGGAGAGGAGATCTGTATATTGTTGATTTCTCTACAGGACCACAACCTGCTACATGCCTACTTGCAAAAGCTTCAGAAGGCTGGCTATGGCATCGACGACTGGGTCATGCTGGCATGAGGAAGTTGCACACTCTCGCGAAGAACAAGCATGTCATTGACATCGAGGATGTCAAATTCCTCAAGGATCACCTGTCCGGAGCTTGTGAAGTTGGAAAGATGACCAAGGCCAAGCATCCCTCAAAGACTATCATGACCACCACTCGTCCATTTGAATTGCTTCACATGGATCTCTTTGGCCCCAATCATTTTTCCTCATTCACCAATGAAGCATCTTTATATGGCTTTGTTATTGTTGATGACTATTCTCATTATACTTGGGTGCATATCATCACTTACAAACGTGAAGTGCAGAACGTCTTCAAACGATTTTCCTCAAGGGCTTCAACCAACTTGAGGGTGAAGATCGAGCACATCAGAAGTGACAATCGAACTGAGTTCAAGAATATTGGTCTTGATGACTATCTTGATGAACTTGGTATTACTCATGAGTTATCTGCTCCTTACACTCCTCAGCAGAACGGCGTCGTGGAGCGCAAGAACAAGACTCTTGTTGAGATGGCCCGCACTATGCTTGACGAATACAAGACGCCTAGTAATTTCTAGATTGAGGCAATTGATACTGCGTGCCACATCATCAACAGGGTATATCTTCACAAATTCTTCAAAAAGACCTCATATGAACTCCTCACTGACAAGAAACCAAATTTGAGTTATTTCAAAGTCTTCGATGCTAAATGTTGGATTAGGGATCCTCATCACAATTCTAAATTTGCACCAAAAGCACATGAAGGTTTTATGCTTGGTTACGGAAAGGACTCGCACACCTACAGAGTCTTCAACTCCTTTCACCACAAGGTTGTTCAAACTATAGATGTGCGGTTCGATGAAACTAATGGCTCGCAAAGAGAGCACCTACCTCCTATGCTAGATGAATAGTCCCCTGAGGAAACTATCAAGTTCAAGGCTACTGAGGATGTCATTCCTACTGAAGAATCTGCTGAAGAAGTCATCCCAGAACGTGAAGAACAGCAAGCTGGCGCACCTGAAGAAAATGGCTCTGAAGAAAATGTTGAGCCAACTCAACGTCGCCAACCCGCTCATCCTCGCGTTGCAAATGATGTGCGGATCGAGAAAATCATCAGGGACATCAATGCACCAGGTCCCCTCACATGCTCAAAGGCTTCACATTTGTCTAACTTTTGTGGTTACTTTGCTTTCGTCTCTATTATAGAGCACACTAAGGTAGATGAGGCATTTTTGGAGCCTGAGTGGATTCAAGCAATGCAAGAGGAATTACATCAGTTCGAGCTCAACAATGTGTGGAAACTTGTCAAGCGACCAGACCCACGCAAGCACAATATCATCGACACCAAATGGATCTACCGCAACAAGCAAGATTAAAATGGCCTTGTGGTGAGGAATAAGGCACGGCTTGTAGCTCAAGGCTACACACAGGTTGAAGGAATTGATTTTGATGAAACTTTTGCACCTGTTGCTAGACTTGAGGCTATTCGCATATTACTTGCTTACGCTAACCATCATAATATCATCTTATATCAAATGGATGTGAAAAGTGCATTCCTCAATGGTAAGCTTGGGGAAGAAGTATATGTTGCTCAACCCCTAAGTTTTGAAGATCCAAAGCATCCTGACAAAGTCTTCAGAATCAATAAGGCCCTCTATGGCCTCAAGCAGGCCCCTCGGGCATGGTATGATACTTTGAAGGAATTCCTCATGAAGAAAGGCTTCAAACCCGGTTCACTTGATCCAACTCTTTTCGCCAAAACCTATGATGATGAATTATTCGTGTACCAAATATATGTTGATGATATTATCTTTGGCTGTACTGACCAACGTTACAGTGATGAATTTGCCTATATGATGAGTGAAGAATATCAAATGTCAATGATGGGAGAATTGAAATTCTTCTTAGGTCTTCAAATACGTCAACAGCGCAACAACATCTTCATATCTCAGGAGAAATATCACATGGATGTATTGAGGAAATTCGGCATGCAAGATTGCAAAGGCGTCAAAATCCCTATGCCGACAAATGGCCATCTATGCACTGATGAAAATGGTATTGACTTTGATCAAAAGGTATATCGCTCCATGATTGGCTCTTTATTGTATTTATGTGCATCTAGGCCAGATATTATGCTTAGTGTTTGCATGTGTGCCCGCTTTCAAGCTACACCGAAGGAATCACACAATAAGGCTGTGAAGCATATTCTTCGATATCTAGCTCACACTCCAACACTTGGATTATGGTATCCCAAGGGCTAGGCTTTTGATCTCATTGGATAATCAGACTCTGACTATGATGGTGATCGTGTGGACCACAAGTCAACATCAGGCACATGCCTTTTCCTTGGACGATCCTTGGTATGTTGGTCCTCGAAGAAACAGAACTGCGTATCACTTTCTTCTGCTAATGCTGAGTACATTGATGCTGGTTCATGATGTGCTCAATTGCTATGGATGAAGCAAACCCTCAAGGACTACGGCATCAACGTGAAGATTGTGCCTCTACTGTGACAATGAGAGTGCCATCAAGATTGCTCATAACCTAGTTCAGCACTCGAAGACAAAGTACATTCAGATTCGTCATTATTTTCTTCGTGATCATGTGTTGAAGGGTGACATCTCTATCGAGCACGTGAAGACTGAAGAACAGCTATCCGATATCTTCACAAAACCCTTGGATGAGAAGAGATTTAGCAAAATGCGGTGTGAGCTAAATATCTTTGAATCTTTGAATGTCCTTTGAAAAGGACACACATCCTAACACTTATGCAAAATTGATGAATTAGATGTGCAACACACGAAGTAACGTTTTTCTTCAATCAATGAAGACTAACCCTTTAAGTGTGAAGAAATTAATGAAGAATTTGATTCTAAGCCCTACGACAATTGTACGCGGCGTCTGAAATCATCATTCTTATACGGTGGGTCACGCCACCAACAAAAGTTGAAATTTTTTCAATTTGAGTTTTTCTTCAGTTTGAATTTCCCCAGTTGTTAAAATTCTTCAAGTTTTCTTAGTCTTCACTCTTTCCGTCGTTGTGCTTCATTGACTATATATATATATGAGTTTTAGTCCTCTACAGCATTCGCTTATTGCTAAATCTTCAAGTCACTTTTTCTGCTAAGTGAATGTGATCGGACCCTTCCCCCTCTGTGCTAAACTCAACCCAATTTGTTCACAAATTCTTCATGTGCGTTCTATTTGAAACCCGTTCAAAATCTTCATTGTGTCCTTATCAGCTAAAGAATTTGCGAACGAACCATTAAAATATTCTTATCTGAATTTTTGGCTTTTGCTGCCTAAACCGTTCCACACGATCTCACACGATCACCACCGCTCTGTACGTGGGTGACACATGTCGCTAGGATGAGAAGAGTCAGGGGCACGTTCATCCATTTTCCTCGAGCGAGCGATTTTTCACCTCGGCTATATATACCCCTCACCCTCCTAAGACTGCATTTACCCCGCTTGACCTCACTTCCCCTCGCTCGAGCTTCTAGACCTAGCGCCGCCGCTACTTCCATCGTCGCCGGTGAGGAAGAGCTTCACTGCCGCGACGTCGTCACTGTCGTACTCGCGCCGGCCGCGGATTTCTTCTCTCCGCCGGCGCCGTAGTTGTCTTCCTCTGCCAAGTTAGGGCGTGGAAGATCTGGACCGACGAACTTCCAATCTACTACTCCCAGTTCGTCGTGTTCTTCGTCAAGGGTAATTAAAACTTACTTTTACTGCCCTTGTTAATTCTGGTGATTCCTACAAAATCTTCAAAAGATGTTTATTCTTCAACTTCCACACTTTAAACACCTCACACAAGCATCTGTTCTTGATCTGTTTCTCTAAGCAACATTTTTCTTCAAGATTCCTCAGTTGTGTGGATTTTCAATCTATACAACTCTGGAACCTAAGTCAAAGAACGCTTAGTGAAATTCCTCAAGACACCTCTGGTCAAATTCCTCAAACTTGTTCATTTTGCAAAAACATCTGAGAAAGCATATGACCTCTCCAAATTCTTCGCACCTATACTCTGGTCACAGGTACACATGTCCGCTGCTAAATCTCTAGGCTTCGGAGGCTTCATCAACACTTCCATGAAATGATCAGATAACTCAGGTTCATGGTAGATGAGTCTTGCACCTTCATGTGGAGGACTGATTGGTAGGGCATGAAGTAATTCAGAGGCCGGTACTTTTAGTGTGTGTTCTCTGTCATCCAGTCCAACACCCAAGAGTTCACATCTTTAGCGTTGTCGGTGATGTGCAACGTAGCGTAGAACTGAAGAATCAGCTCTTCATTCTAGTCACAGATGTCGGTGCAGAAATTGAGCAGCCCAGCATGATGAAGAACATTGAGGACTGGGGAGAAGCAGGGCAGCGACTCCATATCAACATGAGGAATATGCTCATGGTCAAAGGTCTTGTCTTTATCAAAAAGCAGAGAAGAATGGAAATTCATCTGACTTGCTGTCCAGAAACGCTTCCTTCGAAGACGAGCAGAGTCATAAGGGTTGTAATCAGTGAAGAATACATGCTCATGAAAGAAGTCATCATCTTTGAACTTCTGTTTCTTTGAGAAGGGATTCTTCGGCTTGGGCTGAGGTGTGTTAGTCAATGTCTTCACAGCCTCTGGAATCACAGTCTCAGGAGCCGCAGGTTGAGGAATTTCAGTAGCAATATGTTCAGTGGTAGCCTGTGTCTCCATTTCTTGAGCAGCATTGACATCAGCGCTAGTGGCTGGAATTTCTTCAGGAATGGTGAGCAGTGAAGCTTGAGGTTCATCAGACCCTGTATGAACTTCTTCTGTCTGAACCGGGGACTGAGTAATTTGTTGCAGAGGAGTGAATAGTTGTGAATTGGGGTGACGACTTTCCCAGTAGTCATCATTCAGAATAGGAGTGGAGCACCCAATGTCCACGTCTTCATCTTCTCCATTAATTTCCTCGACGCCTGCCTCTTCAGCTGTGAACCGAGGCATGGGCGATGATACCAATGGAGTGGACGTAATGTTGTCCACTTCAATTTCCTCATCCAACTGCTCTGACAAAGTAGCAGAAGGATTTTCCTCATCTGATCCAATTGGAAATTCATAGTTCTCACCAAAGGGAACAATCTCCTTTGATGGCATGCTTGAGACAGGAACAACATCTATTGGATTTTCGAAAGAGCTCGCCAAAGTCTTCACTTTCTTTGGTGCTGAAGACTCTGAGGTGACGAATGCTTTCCTTTTCTTCACTGCTCCTCGCTCCGCAGCTTTGGTTTTCTTCGCTTCTGATGCAGAAGGAAGAATAGGACTTGGTGTTGGTGCGGGAGGAGCAGAGGAAATTGGTTCATTTACCTCAGGCGCAACTGATGCAGTTGCCCTGGCTTGTTCAGTGTCTTCAGGCGCAGCAACAGATGCTTCAGCTGGCCTGTCTTGATCCTCAGGAGCAACACTAGTGGTTGCCCTGGCAATTTCATCAGCGGCTGGAATAGCTTCATCGGCCCTGGTGCTCTCATTTTCATCAGCAGCCCAATTTTCATCAGCGGTGCTGGCATGTTCTTTAGTTGGCTGGGCAGATGCTTCAGCCTGAGGAGATTCACGTTGCGTTGGGGCAGCAACATTTGAGGTGAATCTTTCAGCCATTTTCACAAATCTGACTTTGGCTCCAAGCCAATCTGCATGGTAGGCGTTGAATTCATCACTGAGTCCTTTGATCTTAGTTTGTATAGCAACAAGTTCATTAGTTGTCATTTTGACAACATTCTTCAAAAAGCGCTCCTTCTTGTACTGAGCTTTCTTCAGCTTCCTGGCCTTCTCAAATTTCCATTTCTCTTCACCTTTGAAGGCAGTCAACATGTGACTTTGGCCAGGAGTGAGCTTGAAGTCAGCCATAGGAGTGTTGGGGTCCTTGTGCCAGAGATCAATGAAATCAAGGATTAGCTTGGGATCCAACAGAAGAGGCACATACGTGCCTTTGGCTCTAGCGGCCCTTTGCTGTCCATATCTGATGAGTTCAGCGAGTTCTTCATCATCAGCTTCGTCTTCACTGGACTTGGTCTAGTGCCTCGTCCAGCAGTAGCCTTGGTCTTCAGCAATGTTGGGCCTGTTGAGGATTGCGGAGGAGCTGAAGAACTTGCAGAGGCTCCTAAGGCAATTGAGATGCATGTGGTCCTTTGGCAAGTGGCGAGATGCACAGGTGCCGAGGACTTTGTCGGAGCAGCTGAGGGCTTTGCAACAGGAGGAACTCGATCAGCTTGAGGAATTTGCCGTGAGGGCATAAATGAGCTTGGCCATGAGGGCATTGCTGAGGAAGTTGGTGGATTGCGAGTTGGCTTCTTAGTCATAGCCTTCTTGGGCTTGCTAGCGGAGGCCTCAGCTGCAGCAGCAGCAGCGGCAGCAGCATAGTCTTTGTTGAATTTCCTCACTGCTTCCTTAGCCATTTTGGCCAGTTTTGCTTGCCACTTTGCCAATTCATCAAGATAGTCCTCACCGCGCTTGAGGCTGGTGGGATCAGCAACTTGTCCAGGTGCCAATGCAGGTCTTGGGCAAGGAGGGTGTAGAGCGAATTTCTTAAGGTACTTAGGAGTAACATATCTGTACTCCCTCCATTCCCGTGCCCATCTCCTCTCAATCCTCTGTATGCGCACCTTGCGCTGATTCTTGTTCTCCTTGCCATGTTTTGCTTCATCAGGAGTGCAATGTTCGTCATAAATGTCATCAGGGATCTCAAACGTTGTGTTTACTTCCAGTTTCTTGCCTCCCTTTTGAGGTTTCTTGCCATCTGCCATTTTCTTCAGCTGAGGATTTTGAACAATTGAGTTCTCTAAAGAGGTATGCAATTTGTCTTCGAGGAACGCTGCAAGTGAGTTAAGTTGATATGGAGTCGCTGCCCTGCTTCACCCCAGTCCTCAGTGCTCTTCATGACGCTGGGCTGCTCAATTTCTGCACCGACATCTGTGACTGGAACGAAGAGCTAATTCTTCAGTTCTACGCTACGTTGCACATCACATGCAATGCTGAAGATGTGAACTCTTGGGTGTTGGACTAGATGACAGAGAACGCGCACTACAAAGCACCGGCCTCTGAATTACTTCATGCCCTACCAATCAGTCCTCCCCATGAAGGTGCAAGACTCATCTACCATGAAACTGAGTTAACTTATCATTTCATGCAAGTGTTGATGAAGCCTTTGAAGCCTGGCCAAGCTCCAAGACCCAAATTCCTCATGAAGGAATTGCTCTATGTGCCAAGGACTATTTATAGAATATTGACCAAGACCCTCAGTCCAATCAAGGGCCACGACTCTAATGAAGAAGAGGTCGTTGGCATCATGAAGAATCTGCTATTCAACATCATCCATGGAGTTCCATTCAACTACCAGATTTCTTCATCAGGACTATGGCCAATGTTGCACTGTCACCTTTTGAGTTGAAGCCTTACACTCCTTGGATTATGAGATTCATTAGAACAAGGTCTTCAATTCATTCCAAGGCTGACTTTCAAAATCATCTCAGCTACTTGCCGCCAATTGAAGTCTTGAAATGACCTATTTCCTCATCTAATGAGAAGGGCAAGGCTGCTATTATTGATGAAGGCACACGTCCATTGGATGGCCAGTTTCGCAAAGCTACTTCCTAATCCACCAATGATTACTCTGCCACTCATGACTCTCCCACTAATGCTTCAAAGCAAAATCCTCAAGGCACAGCTCCAAGGGTGCTGACTGATCGTGAGCTTCTTCTCAGTCTTCACAAGAGGTCGATCACAACCATAAATGGGTCAAGCGTCAGTTTGGTTCAATTCTTCAGAACATGACCATCACTCAGAATTCAGTGAAGAAGAACCATTACTACCTCCATGAAGTTTTTGATCGCACCTGGGCTGTTCTGTCTCATCTCTACGGTGAAGAAGGTCTCAAGCAAATGGGCTTCAAGCAGGACTTTAACTGGTCTCAGCCTCCTTCGAAGAAATTCAAGAAGGTCAAAGTTCCTCACTTGGTAGCCAACTCTTATTCTTCATCGCGCGAGATTGATGAAAATGAAGACTTGGACGACACTGTGGCAGGCCCTACTTCAACAACCAACCCCAACAATGCTGGCGCTCCTAAATCGACTTCGTGATGATATTCTTCAGGGGCGTTAGTCCTCATTTTTCGTCCCTTTTGGTCATTCGATGACAAAGGGGGAGAAATTTGAGTTAGTCTTCAAGCGGGCCTATATATGGGCGTTTTTGTGCTAAGTTACAACTCTCGTTCTTTTGAAAACTTTGTTCGATCGAGTTGTAATCTTAACTCCGATGGTGGTCTGATACTTTCGCTATGTTCTTCTACATGCTATTTCCTCGTATATGTTAATGCACGCATCCTGAATTACATCAGTCACCATATTTAATCATGCATTTCAAATTCTTCATATCATATGTTAAATGCGTGTATGAATTACAAGATATAGGGGGGGATATCCATGATTCTACTCTTCAATGTGCATTGCTTCTCAAAAGCAAATTCCTCACATATGCACATCTTCAGGGGGAGTTCTTCTATATCTTGCAATCAAATTCCTCAAAATCAGTATTTACACTTCATATGTTTATCCCCGTTGAAAACTTAACCTATATTGTCATCAATCACCAAAAAGGGGGAGATTGTAAGTGCATCTAGTGCCCCTTAGTGATTTTGGTGTATTGAAGACTTATAGGTTAAGGGACTAATGTGCTTGTGAGTGTACACAGGTCTATAAGTCTATGAGGAGTTTGATATTTACAGTGAAAGTCGACCCCTAAAAATGAATGTCTTCAACTGAATACTTTGGCTTTCCGAAGACTTTGAAAGTGAAGAAATTGGTGTGAACGTGAAGACTTGATATTCATGCGAGGAACATGAAGCGTGAAGACTTTTGTTTTCGTAGTTTCGTTTTCTCTTTCTTGTGTCATAGGAAACACCGTACTGTTAAAGGGGGTCGAGGAAAAACTAAGGAAAAGCAAGTGATGCTCATCTCAAAATCCTACACCTACCAATCCTTTCGAGTGAAGCCATTGGAAATCTCATATAGTTCAGTCAATTTCTTCAGTGACAGAGACGAAGACCTTCTGGTCTCTGAGGAATTTGTTCTGACTGAGGAGTTAGGAATTCGCTAGTGCGGATTGCCTACAAGTGAGGAACATGATATCCCTGAGGAATTTGAACCTCAAATTTCCGACCGTTGTTGTGATATGCGCCAGCTGTCCCAAAATATCTTACCCACCTAATAGTCATAGCATTGAAGGGCATTTATGTCTTATCATGTCAGGCTGCTCCCTAGGCTATAAATAGCCACCCCCTACAACCACTAGCTGGTTGGCTGCTCCGAGAGTAACTGACACTTGTCATTGAGAGCATCCCATCCTCCGAGGACTTTGAGCGAAAATCATCATGTGAGGAAAACCCAAACCCAAACACCTACAAACCCAAAGTGATTGAGCATCACTAAAGAGATTGTTCCTATGTGGATCTGATGCTTGTTACCTTTGAAGAATGTGCATCTTCCAGACGGTTAGGCGTCATGGTCTAGAGCATCCAGGAGGAAATTGTGGATCGCCGAGTTACCAAGTTTGTGAAGGTTTGGAAGTCACCTGAAGACTTACCACGAGTGATTGGGCGAGGTGTGTGTGATCTTAGCTCAAGGATAATACGGTGAGGACTGTGTGTCCTCAGGTTTAAATACCTAACCGCTCCAACCAGACATACAACTGTCACAGCAGTTGGAACTGGTCTACCAAATCACTGTCTTCACCGAGCTAACTGGTTCTATCTCCTCAACCCTTTCATTTCCTCATTACTCTGTTGTGTACTTGATCCTCACTGTTTCAAGACCTTGACTGAAGACTTTCTCAATTTCCTCAGTTATATTTCTTCAGTCAGTTTGTCTTCAGCCTGCTTATCCTATGTTTATGCTTCCCATACTATGTGCTTGTTTTTATTTCATCATGATGAAAGTGCTTCTGTTGTGTTATGCTTGCATCTGAGTACTTATTCCGCTGCTAGTCGTTCGTCTCACTGTGAAATTCCTTAGTGAAGAATTTGTAAAAATTGCCTATTCACCCCCCCTAGTCGACTTAACGCACTTTCAATGGTTAGTGTGCTGTCAATTTATCCCATTTCAGATTGGCAAATAAAGAGACGGTTTAAATAATAGTAGAATGATATGACATTGTTCGTAGTTTAGACATTGCAGAATATGACATTGTGCTGTAGTGGGTAGGTTCACCACACCACTAGATTACGGATCAAGAACAGAAGCATACATGCAGTGCAAAAGAAGATCACTTGCTCTGTATAGTTTAATTTACATGGTATGAATAAGGAACCTGGTTGTATAGTTGAAAACTAAAATTGAGAAGGACAAACTTTTGTTTATGAACTACATAATAAACTTTAAACATGCAATTTGATGCAAACACCAAAAATAAACAGCTGTTGCAGTCATGCCTAACCAAATATGCACAACAAAGTTTGAAGGCTTGAGAAGGACATACTTACATTATTGGTGAATATAGGCTCTATAAAGCCATTGTCCATGCTGATGGGGGGCAATTCAAGAAGTTTACCACATAATCTTCTTCATAAGCATTGCCTTTATTCTACATTTTGTTAAGAGTAAATATAGATGTGATAATATAAGAAAAAATGGAGAATATGTAAGATAAGATGAAGAGTGATGCTACATAACCAAGTAGCTATAAATGTAAGTACAGCGATACAGGCAAAAGGTACAGCCAAGAGCAATGCAGAGCTAAACTTCTTCAGGACCATCGGTGTTATCCAACCTTATGGTAAGAGTAAATATAGATCTGATGCGTAGAAAATGGAGGGCAAAGGAAAATAAGCTGCAGAGTGATGGTACATGAACAACTACCTATCAATATAAGTACACTGATAAAGGACAGCAGGTACTTACAAGAACAATGTAGAGCTAATTTTTCATTGGCATTGGATATATTCTACACTAATGTAACCATTCATATAGATCAGATAATTTGGAGAGAACAATTGATAAGCAAGCTATCATGCATACTGCTGTCACATAATGAACCAGGTATGAATACAAGTACAGTGATATAGGACAACATGTTCTAACAAGAGCAAAGCAGCGGGCAACATATTTGCGATATCCTGTCGTTCTTTTCAAACCGGAATCCTTCTTCGAGCTGATTTCCTGCAAAAAAAGATCTGCAAGGCACATGCGGAAAAGTGGAAGTTCAAATTGTCATGTGATATCATAGAAAGTAACTCATCTAGGGAACGAGACCACTGCATAACAAGGTTTTTCCATTCAATGTCTTCTAAATTTAGCACAGGAGACTTCACCGGAAATTCGTTTATAGACTTGCCATCAAAGTGTGATTTCCTCAGGTAACACCGATACTGCTGCAATGCTTCCTTAAAAAGCGCAAGCAAGCTTTGCTCATCATGACTATCCAGATTGACCCTCGCCTATTTACAACAATGTAATGTAAATCATTGATGTGGTCAATCAGCAAAAAACAGGAAAATAATCACCATGAATAATAGCACTTACACATAAGTGGGATAGGAAGATGTGAAAATGGTGTTTGTCTTCACTATAATCTTCCCATGATGGGAATATATGCACGTAGTCCCTAACAACATTGAAAGCATTGTCTTTAAAACTGGGAATAACTGGAATGGGGTTCCAATCTGCAGGAATTGGCCGTCTCTGCAGTTGGGATAGGTCTTCGGCCGGTGGACTTGCTGTACTTTTTGCGGGAGTGGGATTTTTCTATGGTACGGCTGGTGCTATGGCAACTGAAATCGACATACCTTTTGCTGGAGTGCAGGTCCTGTGTGGTGGGGCTAGTGGTGTGGCCAGTGAAGTATGGGTACAGTCTGCTGGAGTCAGTCCTACGTTTTGTGTCACTGGTTGTACAGCCAATATAAGTGGGGTGTTGTCTAATTTCTCCGGCACCACCATGTTTTTCAAGGACTTTGCTGGTGCTCCTTTGGGTTCGGCAATCACCCTCTTCCTTTTTGATGCCTGATGCACAAGAACATCATTTGAGTGAAAAAACATGGTATGATGACAGATGTAATATGTATTGATAATGGATGGGCATGGCATCTTGACATATATGATGAGTAAACTAAGCAGATGGTGGTGCAACAAAGTAGAAGAAATGCAAGACAACATGTGCAAGATACGTGCAATCAATAAAACCTTGCCAAATTAGAATAGGCACCTTGATGGGTGAACAGGACAGGCCATCTGCCTTTGACTCCTCGAGGTTAGAATAGTCATTAGGATCATATTCTGAACAATAATCTACAGGTGGGGAGTGTATGAGTCTCATTGCATCCAGAATGGCACTCAATGCCTTGGTGCCAATTTTGTAAGTCGTTGCAGTGTTCCACAATATTCTTCTGATGCGTGGATTTTGGTATTCACTGTAATTACGTATAATATCTGAGAACCATGAAAACATAAATAGTAGTGAGATCATCTTTGTAATGCAGAGGATATTCTAATATAGGGTCGCCCCTGTAAACCCTTGTGTGCTATCACTGGATTCTGATGAGAGAGCTCATGTGTGCTATAATATGGTGCGTGCATTAATATAATCTGGCACAAGTACAAAAACAATAGGCTCCAGAAGTAAGGATAGTTGGTAGATGATAGGTTCATAATACACTGTATAGAGAGTTTATTGCCAAACCATGATAACAAGAGCACACATCAACTAGGCAGATCGTAGTGTACATAAAAGGGGTACATCATAACCACGATATATAAATCGGGTAAGTGGAACTGGCTGGAAAATACGGTGTTGTATTTCCACTAGTAATTGAAAGCCTATTGATCACATACAGACCAGCTCTATCAGCTATTGACTTCAGATGTCCCTGCTCCCCTTCCTAACA
This sequence comes from Triticum aestivum, assembly GCF_018294505.1. Lineage (NCBI taxonomy): Eukaryota > Viridiplantae > Streptophyta > Magnoliopsida > Poales > Poaceae > Triticum > Triticum aestivum. Next base: position 335,464,492 of record NC_057799.1, read on the forward strand.
AGGAACATACTGTACGTACTAAATACAACATAACAAAAGAGGAACATGTTAAAGAACAGAAGAGGAAGCATATTCTTGAGGTTCCGCTTCATTGCATACAATGTTGGTTTCCCACTCATGATGAATCACAGCGCCCAAAGAAATGCAATTCCATGATGTCTCTCTATATGTGGCCACATGCATTTGGAAAATCAAGTGGGAGCATTACCTGACCAATTAAATGTGTGTCTGTTAACTAATATCAGTATCATATCACAATTCGTATTTGAAGAAGTAAGCTTTGGACTTATGATTGGTGTGTTGTTTAGCTTCAGGAGTGGACTGCTGCTAGTGTGACACAAATCAGCTACACGGATCATAGTGTAGATATAATAGGAAAACCGTAAGCATCAGGAGTAAAATCAGCAAAGTGCAACTTGCTCGAATATATGTGCCAGTATTGCCGGTACAGCTAGAAAGGCTTTGGATACCAGCTCTCTTCAACTGAAGGTGTTGTACTGTTAATATCATTGTAACTCTCAAAGGCGACACAGCTCCCCGCATTTCCTTGCTAATCTTATAGGATTCAAGTGGGCAGGCCACTATAAATCCTATTCCTATGTTTACAAAATCCTACGAATCAAAGAGGCCCGAAGATTTCAAAGTGTCCATCACAACCGACTGTATAAACCTCTACACTACAAATGTCCCTGCTCATCTTCACTATAAGGAACATATTGTACTACTATCATACTCCCTCCATTCCAAAATATAACTCTTTGTAGAGATTTCCACTATGGATCACATACAGATGTATATAGATACATTTTGGAGAGTAGATTCACTCATTTTGCTCCATATGTAGTCCATGGTGGAATCTATACAAAGACTTGTATTTAGGAACGGAGAGAGTACTTATTAAAGAAGAACAGAAGAGGAAAATGCTAAAGAAGAGCAAGCATATTTTGGATAATAAAATGTTCGTTGCGCAGTGCCCACACGTGATGAACCAGAGCGCATTAAGAATGCAACTCCCTGCTATCTCTCTATATGTGGTGCATGTGCTTTTCGAAAGTAAAGTAGGAAAATTAGCTGACCAATTAAACGTTATCTATTTTAGTAATATCAACATCATATCAGATTCGTATTTGAGCAACAAGTTTGGAATTATGAGTGGCACGTTGTTTAGCCTGATGGATTCAGGAGCAGTGCTAAGCAGGTACGATGATGGTATTGAATATAAAGGCATGTCTGCATGCAAGTCACGTGATTTTTGTCATTTGGGTCAGTCGACCATTTCAGGCGGTTGGATGAAGATCCTATGTGTCCTAACCCTTCTTTTCCTCGTCTCTGATTCTTCCCATACAGAACACGGCACGGGCCGCCGGCCGAACCACCGGCCCCGACCCCCCCCCCTCGCCCTCCCCTGCACCGCCCCCCACCGCCTGTGTTCCTCCGCCACCCCCAC